>NC_141938.1:3499553-3650596 GCF_057802395.1 Ceratotherium simum simum | reverse complement strand
TGCTCCTGGTAGAGCTGCCTCTGTCACGGGTTAGGGCTGGCTGTCCAAGCTCAACACCCCAATATTGACCACTGACATAGTGGCCCCAGCAGCTGGCCTCTCCTTCTGGCACTAATGTAGGAGAACTCTTCTTGGCTCCCAGAACCTGATGTTACCAGACACAAACACAGCTTCTTTTACCTACCATGCAAGAGGGGCCAAAATTAAAAAACTGAAATACCAGGCTTATGGCGAGGAAAGGTGTTTTTGTTGTTGTTTTTTTTTTATCAAAAGGAAGCCAGATGAGGACATGGGAGCTAAAACTCAAATATACCCCCTCGAAGGGAAAAAGGTAGGGGTTTTTATTTGGGGTTTTAGGTAGGGGAGGGGGATCACGTGGCCTTGCAGGTTGGTGCCTTCCCATCAACCTCCATTTGGTCTTGTGAGGCTGCTTGCAGGGAGGGGAATGGTGAGATAAGGGAATCTGCACGTGGGTGTCCTTGGTTGTCCGCCTCCATGATGGATGGTGGATTCTGGCACCAGAAAGCTGAGGAGTTGGGGTCTGGGAAGCTTCAGTTTCTTGATATTCTCTGAACATCAGTTTCCCTGTAATAAACTTCAAGGACCTGTCATTAGCAAAAACTTTAGTGTGAACCCAGCATGAGGCCACCTGGGCTTTAACAATTTGTAACTTCTAGTTGCCTCATGAAGCTCAGGGATACAAAAGTTAAAGAAATCAATATTTACATACGAATGTAACTTAGAGAAGCAAGGGAACAGGACAGGTACTTTTGGTTTTATCCCCAAATATGCTGGGTTTAATGTAGGGGAACTGAGATCAGGGCTGTTATCACTGATAGCCCAGGCCCCTGGTCCCTGCCTGGGGGAAAGAGGCAGAGCCCCACCTTCCCAGTTAGCTCGCCTTGGCTCAACGCCAGGACTTTCTAATGTGATTGTAGCTGATCACCTCCAGACAGACACCCAGTGGGGCTCATTCACAGACGAAAGGAAAACACACCCCCCTCAGACTGAGGCCGGCAGGGTGGTCTCTGTGGGGCAGTCTGACCTTTAGCAGCACTGACAACGTAGGGTCAATCCGAGGCAACACCGGCAGCAGCAATATGCAGCAGTGGAAATCCCCGCCACAGCCCGCCAGCAAACAGTGGGTCCTTCCCAGAGAGACTGCACGGTCTGAGAGAGGAGGTTAGGAAGCCCTTCACAGCTCCAAGGCATTGAGTGGGGTACAAACCGCCCACAACCCCATCCCCATTACCAAGTGTGTGGAGAAGCTGGAGCTGGTGTATTGAATTAAGAATTGGCAGATTATAACCTGCCAACTGCGGGAGCACAAGCCATCTACACAGGGTCAGCAGGGAGCTCCCTCAGCACCCAAGCTCCCACTTGGGGAAAGTGAAACCCACAGGATGATTTTGATTGAAGGCATGCTTTCAATACACCCCCCCCCAAAGGAAATAGAGTCACAAGATTTATTATGTACAGATCACAGAAGCAGGGGTGAGGGTGCAGTGAGCTGGGGAAGGGCAGTCCTCTGTGCCAGGTCAGGAGCCAGCAGGAGGTAGAGAGCAGGGAGCAAGCGCCCATTACTTATAAGATGGTTGGGGCGGAGGTCACTAACTTTTCATGGGCTTAACTCTAAGAGCTTATTTTAAAAGGTGCCTCAGGAAAAGTAAAGCAGGAACTTATGGCTGGAATCCTAAACTCAGGTCCTTCTCTAAGTGTCCAGCTTCTGGCTGTGAGCAGGGGTATCATCCTGTAACATGCCTAGGCAGCAACTCAGAAACACAAAAGCTGTTTTTCAAAAAGTTTTTCTCATCACCTCACCATAGAGAGTGAAACCTCTTATCTGGCTCCTCAGATGGGGCACAACTTTGGGTGAGCCCACTGCTGTCCTGGGGGGACAGTAGTACTGCTAGTGCTCTCTTCCTCCTTTATGGGCCACACTCAGTGGTTACAATCGATCAATGCTGGCTGGTTGTTCTATTGTTTTCTCCAATATCCTGCGGGGCATAATTTGTTCTACCAATTAATCCAATAACATTCCAGCTCCTTTGTAGAAATACTCTCTGAAGTCACTGTTTTATACTTGTTCTGACCCTTAGAAGCCTCCTCCCAGTAGTCTAATTCCCTGGTTCTTTCCAGAAAACTAGTCAGCCTACAGTCTAAGCTGTATCTTTATGAAATACACACATCTACTCCGAATTGCCTTTCACCTCATTCTCCACCTTCTTGAGAGCGTCCTTTGACTTGAACTTTTCATGATCTTTTGCCGGCCAAGTTAATTCTCTGGAAAGATAACAAGACCTATCTGATTTATGGCTTGCCTCACCCCCACCTTCAGGAAAAATCTGTGTGCCAGGACCCTGGAGTTGTCTGGAGGACAATGGGAAGCCTGTTTCTGAGTGACAATCCCATTTCAGGAGTTGAGTGCTCAGGGGAGGGGAGAGACAACAGCCGGAGGTCCTCTTCATTGTGTCTCCTGCCCCCTCATGGATGACTATATTCCAGCCACCACATGAGCTGGGACAGGGCGACCAGTGAATGAGTATTGTGAGCACACCACTCCAAAGATGTCACCTCTGTTCCATGTGGAGGGACTGGAACAATGGTGTCCCAACTTTCCAAGCAAACTTACCCAGCCTTGTTAACCCTCAGCAACAGGCAGCTGGGGGCAGGGTTTGAAAATTTGAAGTCCTATTTTCCCAGGAAGAAAGCCCTCTGAGTGGGAGCTGGGGTGACAGGGGGCCATGTGTTCTAGACTGCAGGAGTCTGGAGTGGAGTCTTCACCAATGTGAGCTGGGAGGAACTAGGGAGGCAGTGCTTTTGGTTCAGATACCAGACTCGCACATTTCTTACAAATCTTCATAGGTTTTCTTGAAGAGATCTGCATTTCCTGTTTGCTTTAGGACCACTTGCAGTAAATTTAAATGTTTGTTATTAAAATAATTTTCCCTAGTTTTATTGGGGTGTGGGTCAGCAGAGCTCCACACACTGTTAGGACACCCTAATACATTTAGGATGAAGCCCATTCCAGGAAACACTCACCAGTTTGAAAGAGGATGGAAGTGAAATCTCTAATATCACTTGTCAATTATATGTTAACAAAATTCAGAAAATTTATTTTTAATGATTTCCAAGGAAGTATTGAACACTACTTAAAAATTACTGTTTGGCGGATCGCGGCACGGTGGCGGGCGCGCACCGATGCACTGCTTGTTAAGCGATGCTGTGGCAGCATCCCATATAAAGTAGAGGAAGATGGGCACGGATGTTAGCCCAGAGCCAGTCTTCCTCAGCAGAAAAAAGAGGAGGCTTGGCATTGGATGTTAGCTCAGGGCTGGTCTTCCTCACACACACACACACAAAATTACGTTTGGGGGCCGGCCCCATGGCATAGAAGTTAAGTGCATGTGCTCCGCTTCTGGCGTCCCAGGTTCGGATCCCGGGAGCCCACCAATGCACCACTTGTCAGGCCATGCTGTGGTGGCGTCCCACATAAAGTGGAGGAAGATCGACACGGATGTTAGCTCGGGGCCAGTCTTACTCAGCAAAAAGAGGAGGATTGGCATGGATGTTAGCTCAGGGCTGATCTTCCTCACAAAAAAAAAAACTACTGTTTGTAAGATTACACACACAGAAATGGCTTCTCATTTAAAATGAATCACTCATTTGATTTATAAAGATTTAAAAATAAAATATGGTGTTAGTTAAGATTCTCCAAGGAAACAGAACCAAAATGACGTGTGTATGTAAGCACATTGTTTATATATATATCTTTTTTTATAGTTGATTTTTTAAATTGCAATAAAATTGGTTCATAGCATTATGTTTCAACTGTACCACATTATAATTTGATATCTGTATATACTACATCATGCTCACCACCAAGTCTAGTTTCTATCCATCACCATACAATTGACCCCTTTATCCATTTCACTTTCCCCCACTCCCCTTCCCTGTGATAACAACCAACCTGTTGTCTGCATCTATGAGTTTGTTTTCATTTTGTTTTCATTTTCTTTTATATTCCACGTGTGAGTGAAATCATATGGTATTTTTCTTTTTCCCTCTGACTTATTTCACTTAGTATAATACCCTTGATGTCCATCCAAGGTGTCACAAATGGCAAGATTTCATTCTTTTTTATGGCTGAGTAGTATTCCATTGTATATATACATTCACCTGTTGATGGACTCTTAGGTTGTTTCCATATCTTGGCTATTGTAAGCAATGCTACAATGAACATAGGGATGCAGATATCTTTTTGAATTAGTGTTTTGGTATTCTTTGGATAAATAGCTGGATCATATGGTGATCCATATGGTAGTTCTATTCTTAACTTTTTGAGGAATCACCACACTATTTTCCATAGTGGCTGCACCAGTTTACATACCACCAGTGGTGTACAAGGGTTGCCTTTCCTTTGCATCTTGTCCAACACTTGTATTTTTTTGGTCTTTTTGGTAATAGCTGTTCTATCAGGTGTGAAGTGATATATCACTGTGGTTTTGATTTGCATTTCCTATGATTAGTGATGTTGAACATCTTTTCCTGTGCCTGTTGGCCATCTGTATGTCTTCATTGGAAAAATGAATCTATTCAGATCCTCTGCCCATTTTTTAATCAGGTTATATATTTTTGCAGAGTTGTATATGTTCTTTATATATTTTGTATACTAACCCCTTATTGGCTGTATAATTTGCAAATATCTTTTCACGTTTAGTCGGTTGCATTTTCCTATTGTTGGCGGTTTCCTTTGCTGTGCAGAAGCTTTTTAATTTGATGTAGTCCCATTTGTTTATGTTTGCTTTTGTTTTCCTTGCCGTTGGAGTCAAATCCACAAAAACACAGCTAAGACTGATGTCAAGAACCTTACTCCTTGTTTTCTTCGATATATTTTATGGTTTCACATCTTACATTCAAGTCTTTATTCCATTTTGAGTTAATTTTTACGTATGGTGAAATATAGTGGTCTAGTTTAATTCTTTTACATGTGGCTGTCTAGTTTTCCCCACACCATTTATTCAGGAGACTTTCTCCATTGTATGTTCTTGGCTCCTTTGTCATAAATTAGTTTCCATACATGCTGTGTACATTTATTTCTGGGGTCTCAATACTGTTCCATTGATCTGTGTGTCTGTTTTTCTGCCAATACCATACTGTTTTGGTTACTATAGTTTTGTAGTATAGTTTGAAGTCAGGGAGTGTGATACCTAGGCTTTGTTCTTTCTTCTCAGGATTGCTTTGGCTATTCTGGGTCTTTTGTGGTTCCAAACAAATTTTAGGATTTTTTGTTCAATTTCTGTGAAAACATTGACTCAATAGTTGTTCAGCAACATGTTGTTTAATCTTCACAGACTTGTGATTTTTCTAGCTTTCTTCTTGAACTTGATTTCTGGTTTCATACTATTCTGGTCAGAGCAGATGTTTGATATTTCAATCTTCTTAAATTTATTGAGACTTGTGTCCCAACAAAAAGCAGGAATGGTCTACCCTTGAGAATAGTCCATGTGTACTTGAGAAGAATGGTATTCCGCTGCTTTTGGATGGAATGTTCTGTATATATCTATTAAATCTATCAGTCTAGTGTGTCATTTAAGGCCAATGTTTCCTTGTTGAATTTCTGTCTGGATGATCTACCCATTGATGTAAGTGCAGTGTTAAAATCCTCTAGTATTATTGTGTTGCTGTCAATTTCTCCCTTTAGGTTTGTAGTAGTTGCTTTAGATATTTTGGTGTTCCTATGTTGGATGCATATATATTAATAAATGTTATGTCGTCTTGATGGATTGTCCCCTTTATTGTTATATAATGTCCCTCTTTGTTGTTACCTATTTTGGTGTGAGGTCTATTTTGTCTGATATAACTATGGCTACACCCGATTTCTTTTGGCTGCCATTTGCCTGGAATATCATCTTCCACCCCTTCACTTTGAACCTATGTTTGTCTTTTTTTTTTTTTTTTTTTTAAGATTTTTTTTTATTTATTTATTTTTCCCCCAAAGCCCCAGTACATAGCTGTCTGTCATAGCTGCACATCCTTCCAGCTGCTGCACGTGGGACGCGGCCCCAGCACGGCCGGAGGAGCGGTGCCTCGGTGCGCACCCGGGATCCGAACCCGGGCCGCCGGCAGCGGAGCGCACGCACCCAACCGCCAAGCCACGGGGCCGGCCCTGAACCTATGTTTGTCTTGAGAGCTGACATGAGTCTCCTGAAGGCGACTCAGGAGTTGCGTCTTGTTTTTTAATCTATCTACCCACTCTGACTTTTGATAGGTGATTTCAATCCACTTACATTTAGGGCGATTATTGATCTATGAGGACTTACCAGTGCCATTTTATCTTTTGTTTTCCAATTGCTTTATATCTCCATTGTTTATTTTCCCTTGTGTTTCTGTCTGCAATTTTAGTTTGGTGGTTTTCTATGATGTTTTTCTCAGTTTCCTCTTTGTTTATGTTTTCTGTCTCTGCTTTAGATTTTTTTTGTAGTTACCATGAGATGTGGGTAAAACATCTCATAGATAAAATAGTCCTTTTTCTGCTGACAGCTTCTTATCTTCATTTGCCTATGCCAGGTTCCATCCTTTTGCTCTTCCCCTTTTATGTTTCTGTTGCCACAAATTATCCTTTTTATGTTGTGTTTGTTACCAAATTGAAGTAGTTATAGTTATTTTTAATTCTGTTTTATCCTTTAACTTTTATGCTATAATTAACTGTTTAGCACCTTATTCTGAAATCAATGTGAAATTTTCTAGTCCTCTCTATTTATCACATTACTCAAGGATTTTTGTACTTTTGCTTTTTTGTTCCAGGTAGAAAAGCTCCCTTCAACATTTCTCGTAAGGCAGTTCTAGTGGTGGTGAACTCCTTTAGCTTTTGTTTGTCTGGGAAAGCCTTTATTTCTCCTTCATATCTGAAGGCTAACTTTGCTGGATAGAGTATTCTTGGCTGGCAGTTTTTATCTTTCAATATTTTGAACACCTCTTTCCATTCTCTCCTGACTTGGAGAGTTTCTACTAAGAAATCTTCTCTTTTTTTTGTGTGAGGAAGATCAGCCCTGAGCTAACATCCATTGCCAAGCCTCCTCTTTTTGCTGAGGAAGACTGGCCCTGGGCTAACATCCATGCCCATCTTCCTCCACTTTATATGGGACACCACCACAGCATGGCTTGACAAGGGGTATGTAGGTCTGTGCCTGGGATCTGAACCTTTGAACCACAGGCTGCTGCAGCAAAGCATGTGAACTTAACCACCATGCCACTGGGCTGGCTTCCAGAAATCTTCTGATAGCCTAACGAGGGTAACTTTGTAGATTATTGTCTTTTTTTGCTTGGCTGCATTTTAAATTCTTTCTTTATTGTTGACTTTTAACTGTTTTAATATGTCTTGGAGAAGGTCTTTGCGCATTGAGATAATTAGGCATTCTCTTAGCTTTGTGGACTTGTATATCCAGTTCCTTCCCCAGGTTTGGGAAGTTCTCAGCTATCATTTCTTTGTTTTTTTTTTTTTTATTTTTGTGAGGAGGAGTAGCCCTTAGCTAACATTTGATGCCAATCCTCCCCTTTTTTCCTTGAGGAAGATTGGCCCTGGTCTAACATCCATGCCCATCTTCCTCTATTTTATATGCAACGCCGCCACAGCATGGCTTAACAAGCAGTGTGTCAGTGTGCGCCCGGGATCTGAACCTGCAAACCCTGGGCCGCCAAAGCAGAGCATGCACACTTAACTGCTGCGCCACCAGGCTGGCCCCCTATTATTTCTTTAAATAAGCTCTCCCTTCTCCTCCTCTTCTTCTTCTTCAATACCCATTATCCTTAGGTTGCCTTCTCTAATGGACCTGGGTAGTTCTTGTAGAGTTTCTCCACTTTTAAAAAATCTTAGTTCTCTCTCTTCTTCCATATGAATCACTTCTAGATTTCTATCTTTGAGCTTTCTAATTCTCTCTTCCATATGGTCTGCTCTATTTCCAATGGTTTCTAATGCATTCTTCATCTCATTGATTGAGTTCTTCAGCTCCAGAATTTCTGTTTATTCTTTTCTTAGAGTTTCAATCTCTTTGGTAAAGTCCTCCTTCTATTCATTAATTATATTCCTGAGCTCATTGAACTGTCTTTCTGAGTTTTCTTGTAGCTTATTGAGTTTCTTCATGACAGCTCTTTTGAATTCTCTATCAGATAGATCACAATCTTCTGAGAATTTAAGTTTGGTTTCTGGAAAACTTTCTTTTTGTGATACTATGCTACCCTGATTTTTCATGGTGCTTGATGAGTTATTCCTCTGCCAGCACATTTGAAGTAGCAAACACCTTTCATATTTAGGTAAAGCTTTGCTTACTTTGATTCTAACTGTTCAACAGATTGGTATTTAGAGGCCTTTCTTTTGTTTTCCAGTAGACAGTGCTGTTTTTGGACCCTGTTAGCTGTGCTACCTCTGCCTATATTTGAAAGCCTGCACTTTCAACCCTCCATTGCCTCTGACAGAGGTGCTGCCAGTGCCCTCATTGTTGCTGCTTGTGCCTCTGAGGTTGCTGGTGCCTTGCTGCTGCCAGTGTCACTGTGGTCAGAGGCACCACCACCAAGGTCACAAGGATGGCAGGCACCACCACTGTGTCCATAGATGCCTGGGTCATGGGCACTACTGTTGCCAGGGGGACAGGGAATGTGGAGGGAGCTGAGGTCATGAGCATCTCCTCGCATCTGGGGATGTTGGGTTTGTAGGCACCACAGCCATGGGTGGGGGGATAGGGTCACAGGCCAGCCACTGCCACTGCACAATTCTCTGTGGCCCTGGGTGCCACAGCAGCTGTGAGGGTGAAGTCACAAGCACCACCTCCACTGCTGCTACCAGGTTCTCTGGGGGTGTGGATACCACCACAGCCTGGGGGGCTGTGATCATGGGCCCTGCCCTTGCCATGGCTACCACGTTTGCTGAGGCTGTGGGCTTGGCTGTTGTGCCCAGGGGGCTGGGGTTGTGGGAACTGCCTCTGCTGTTACCCCAGTTCTGCTTCCTCTGTGTTCCAATTGACCCACCTTCAAATGTGCAGATGTGTGAATCTCTCCAGCATCCTGGTGTGTTAAGCAGAGGAACCTTTGTTGAGTTATGAATGTCTTACTAGTTATAGATTGAAAAGAGAGACAAAGGGAGCATCTCACATCGTCATAATGCTGACATCACTCTATTTTTTTCTTTAAGAAAGTGGCTTATGTCATTATGGAGATTGGATAAATTGAAAATCTGACATCTAGATGAGCAGGTTACTAACCTTAAGAAAGAATTGTAGTCCAAGTCAAAAACAGTCTAATTATAGATCTCCTTATTCTTCAGGGAAGGTCAGTTTTTGTTCTGTTAAGAAGTACAATTGATTGGATGAGGGGCATCCACATTATGGAGGGTAATCTCATTTACTTAAACTCCACCCATCAAAATGGTAATCTCATGAAAAAAACCTTGCCCAGAAATATTGAGTAGAATGTTTGACTAAACATTTGTGCACCATGGCCAAGTGAAGTTGAAACGGAGATATTGGTTTGTAGTTTTCTTTTCTGGGGATGTCTTTGTCTGGCTCTGGTATCAGGGAGATGCTGGCCTCAAAAAATGAGTGTGGATGGATTCCTTCTAGATTTTGGAAGAGTTTAAGAAAGATTGGTATTAATTCTTTGAATTTGTTATTGGTCTGTTCATGCATTCTATTTTTTAATTCTTCCTTGGTAGGGTGTATATTTCTAGGAATTTATCCACTTCTTCTAGGTTATCCAATTTGTTTACATATAAATGTTCATAGTAGTCCCTTTTGATTCTTTTTAATTTTGAGGCATTCATTTTCATATGTCCTCTTTCACTTTTGATTTTATATACTTGATTCTTCTCTCTTCTTTTCATAGTCATTTAAGAGTTTGTCGATGGTGTTTATTATTATCAAAAAATTGAGTGTTTTGAAATTTTTCTGTTTTCCTATATTCTATTTATTTATGCTCTAATCTTTATTATTCCCTAACTTTGCTAACTTAAGGTTTAGTTTGTTGTTCTTTTTCTAGTTCCTTGAGGTGTAATTTTAGGTTATTTTGCTATCTTTCTTTCTTAATACAGGTGTTTGTTGGTATAAATTTCCCTTTTACTACTCCTTATGCTGCATCCCACAAGTTTTCATGAGCTGTTTTCATTTTCGTCTTGAGATATTTTTAAAATATCCTATTGATTTCCTCTGTGAATCAGTGATTGTCGAAGAGTGTTTTATTTAATTTCCACATATTTGTGAATTTTCACAATAGGATTAGAGGTAAATAGTCCTTTAGTATGAGGCTGTATGATTTCTTGAGTAGGCTTTAGACTGGCTTAATCTAGTCCACACTTTGGCAAATTTACCCCTAACAGTTTATGTGTTCCTAGAGGTGGCTGCTCCTGTCATTTCTCCTCCCGGTAAGTGGTAATTCTCTATATTCACCTCTCATTTTGGAGGCCTTGGTTTGCCATGGAATCTCAAATCTCTCATGGGTCTAAGAAGAGGTGCTGCTTTTCAGGGTGTTTAGTTTTTTTCTTGTGAGAATGAGAATAATAACTCAGAGGTCTTTACATATCAGAACAGAAACCATCCAATCACTTCTCTTGCTCTGCATTTTTCCCTTGTGAGACTATACCATTTTCGCTAATTTGATTGTACTGCTAGAGCTCTTGTGGGTGGTTTCAACGTTTTTCTTTTGTGACCATTGCAGCTAACAATGTTATCATGCAGGGATATTTTCATTTGGATTTCCTATCCTTATCTTCTAAAAACTCCCTAAACTGAACTCCTGCGCATCACCTGAAATACATTTTCTATGGGTCACCTTCTGCCTTATCATTGCCCTTTTGAGGGCAGGATTAGTACCCTACCTTAATAGGACCAGACAGCAAGACTATGTTCCCATATGCATCAAGTTAATGGAAATACATGTCTTACTCAAAGGTACTTTTTAAGGAGAGTGGACAAGGGAAAGCTGTTTCAGGTGGCTTGTGCAAAGGACAATGTGTTGGCCATTTAAGGTGTATAGGGCTAGAGGCTTCAGGTTTTAAAGGTTTGACTCTCCTATCTGCTGACACAAAAAGACAAGGGGCATGTGTCACCCTTCATAACTTGTTTACCATTGTGGGCCAGACAGGGTGGGCAGGTATCTAAAGCTGACTTAGAGTCAAATATCAAAGATGAGGTCAGTGTCTTTATTAACCTTCACTCCTGAGGTTAGTTGACTGAATGACAGATCTCATTTACATGAATTTGATTTGAATATTAATTAAAAAGTCATGTGGAAAGCAAAAGCAACATACTATATTAAGATTACAAAACCTGAAAAAAAAATTGAATATAGTCATCCAAAAGTGTTGGAGTGATCCAGGAAAGTGTGTCAGTACGGTTCTGGGACTCTGTTCAAATATTTAAGTAATATTATCATTTATATTAATTTGTTGCCTCATTTGTTGTATTATTGGTGACACCTTACCAGTGTAGCCTACATACATACAAAAGCAGGCTTTTAGGGGAACAGAACTCTCCCTGGCTGGTTAATAAATAACCAAAACCCAAGTAGTCATCAGCTACGATGGCTGCCAGGGAGTTTTCCTTCATGGAAAACACCTCAAACATTAGCTGTCTGCTACATGTGTTCTGAGTGTTTTGGACATTTCTTGGTATTAATGATGTGTTTGTTGAATGATATCATGGGTGCCCAGGTCAGTACCGGTGACTCTCACAACAATGAGCACATGAGTGCAAATGGTCGGAAAATAGCACATTTGTATTTGATGGGCTAGAGGGGTTTTGAAGGAGGGTGCCCAAAATGAAATATTGACACACAGGGTACACAAACTACAGGCAATGTTAGGAGGAAGACCCAGGAGTGGGATATAACAGTGGTGGCTAAGGTGCACTATTACAATAAACCAAAGACTTGTAGAAGTGACCATTTTGTTACAAATGTCTATTACAGAAAGGCATCTATCTATAAAGTGCCAGTAATATAAAGGCGTCTATTTATAAAGTGCCTGATGATCAGAAAAACTAATAGGCCCTCAAGACTGGGGATTGAATCTAACTAATGCCTCAAACAGCAGGTAGACCTATTTAGAAGAAAGTAACTTCTGTCTAAGTCAGCCATAAAAATATCCTATGAAGGTGGTAGCCTGTGGTTGTAAAAGAGGTACAGTGTCCATTGAACAACTTTTACAAGAGCCCAGTGTTTTGTATTTTCAGAATTTCATTGATAATATCAATAATTTCTAGAGTTTCTTGGTGAGTCCTTGTATTTCGGCTTTAGCAGGATCACGTATGATAGCATGAGTAATTTGTTTATATGTTTATATCATAGTCTGAGCATAGGAAGTAGCCCAGCAGAGCGGGTGAGGGGCCCTACAAAGTCTATCTGCCATCAGCAGTATGGACCCCTTCCTCAGCCTGGAAGGTTTATCCATCAATTATATTACCAACAACTTTTCTTTACATCAGGTGCATTGGTCAGTCACTAAGCTAACCATGGCACAGGAGGGAAATCAACTGAATTTTGCCTAGAATTTTAGATGAGAGGCCTATAAATGGTTTTGTAGTATGCGGGAACATAGACCCAAGGTTAATACCATCATTTCTGAGGTGTTGATTTGTGTCTTAAATGAGTCAATTTATCACCTTGAGAAATGAAATCAGCCTCTGCAGATTGAGGTTTAACATGTGCAGAGTAAGGAGTGACCAAATTTATATTTGGGTATTGTAAGGCAAGATATTCCCAGAGATCTTTATGCCATAGAGGGCAGCGTTGGATAAGGAGTTGTTGCTATCGGTGGGACCACACAGCTAGATCATTGGCAATGGCCTGAGGATCTGTAAAAACGTGCAGATCTGTTTGATTCTTTGGCAAGAAATTTTCTATTGCTAGCATGACTGCTGTTTGACTAATCGATCTGATGTTTGGGTCCATTCTTTGATGACGGATAGTCTGTTTCATCTAGGGACAGAAGGCAGCATCTCTGCAGTGGACTCCATCAGGTGTGGTGGTGCACACTGTCAATAAAGTATATGTACACATTGGTCACCCATTTGCTCCCAAGAGACTGTCCAAGTGGCCAATGTGTCTAAAAAGGAAATGACCTCCTCCAGAATAGATTACATCAATCAGAGAAGAGGGAAACACACTTCCTACTGTTCGTGGGATATACCAGAGGTGCCATTTTTAGCTCTGTCCTGTAAATATTCATCTCTCTTCAATGAAGAGACCTTTGATTAGCAAGCCTGAGGAATCCTGCATTCATGACCCAAGGCAAAATGGGAAGCTGGCTGTGCAGGACCATTAACTCAGGCGCTGGAAGGGCCTCCATTTACATAAAGGCTGTCAGTTGCCAGCAATAGCTGCTTGAATTGTGAGCAGCAAGCGCTCAAGAGAATAGTTTCTGGTACAAGAATGCCTCGGGCATTTAAGTCCACCAAGGAAGGTTTGGAGACTGTTGGATGCATAATGGGAGGCTACTAAAGCCTCTACGATAAAGGAGTGTGGGGAGGAGGACACTAAACGGTATTGAATGTTATGTCAAAAATTCTAGAGCCTTTTGTTTCCCAATTCAATGTAAGTCAATTTCTAAGTGTTGTGTGACTAAGTAAGCAAGAAGATCTGATAAATTTGAGACTGCTGTATCACTGGCTGACAGAATGTGCCCATGACGTCACCTCTATCACTGCTTCTCTCACCCTCTCAGCTCACAGCCCCCTGGTATTGCCTCAGAGAAATTTTGCAGAGTGGGACAGGCATAGATTTCTAAAGATGTTTCCAAGTAATCAGGTAAAGAGTAGGCTTGTGATGGGAAATGAAGAGCTGGAAATGGCCTATGGATGGCAATGAAAAGAAATGAGGTGCCAGCCCAGTGGTGTAGAGGTTAGGTTCACATGTTCCACTTTGGCAGTCTGGGGTTCACCGGTTCAGATCCTGGGCTTGGACCTACTTACCTCTCATCAGTCCATGCTGAGGTGGTGTCCCACATAGAAGAGCTATAACGCTACAACTATGATACACAACTATGTACTGGGGCTTTGGGGAGGAAAAAAAACAGAAATGATACTCATGCACATGAATGGGGATGTCCCCAGGCAGATCCAGCTTGGGATACACTTTTATGTCTTAGAACCACTGTATTTCCAAAGATTTGTCCAAGGAAGCTGATTTAAACTCAAAGACAGATCCTGGGAGCCCTCTCCCTAAGCTCCTAGCATGTGGATGAGATGAAGGCAGGTGCAGCTCTAGCATGTTTTTTTCAATTAAGACAGGGTTGCAATAAAGGCCTGTGGAGGACTGAGTCCTTCTTCCCCAGTCCTCCACTTCTTCCTAAGAAGGATCCCACAGTGTTGGAAAGAAAAGTTGAACACATAAAAATCATGGTTCAGGAGAGCTCAACATTCTCCTAGCATATGAGAGCAATTATGTTATGTGTTTTCTAATTATTACTCACACATTTACAAATATAACATTAAAATGTATAAAATATTGTTAGTGCACTAGGGAGTTTTCACAAATGTATAGTAAAAGTGCCATCAAAAGATGGAAAATATATCATAATCCCAAAAGAACACACATGTGGTGCCCATTTGAAAATAACCGTCCAATACACAAGTTAACACTTAAAAAATTGAAGACTGAACTTCTCTTGCTCATTTAAACCTCAAAATTGTTAATGATTTTTTCCATTTTTCCTCAACATGTGCTGGAAATCTAAGCATATGGAAGTGAAATGTGTGAACAGCAATGTGGATGATGGGGCTTTGTGAATCACTGAAACAAAAGACTTCCAGCCACTCCTGCGATGAACAGATGTTGAAAATTTCCCATTTCTCCCCTTATACTCAATTAGGATATTACTCAAAATGATACCCTCTCTCTGCAGCTCACCTCAGTTATTCCTCGGATGATTGCCTCTAAACACCCATAGCTCTTTTTGGAGTTTCCACAGCGAGATCACGGTGGATTTGCGTAGATATCACTCTACTCATAGAATACACTCAGAATGAGCTAGAACAGTGCAGAGGAATGCAACTGCTTCTCTAAACAGGAGGAACTCCATAGTTTAGTGGAGTATATATTGCACACTCAGTCTGTAGAGCAGCAACATGGAAATGCCAAAAACCATAACATTTTAAATATTTATTTATTTATTTATTTTTTAATTTTATTTATTTATTTCTTCCCCCAAAGCCCCAGTAGACAGTTGTATGTCATAGTTGCACATCCTTCTAGTTGCTGTATGTGGGACGCGGCCTCAGCATGGCTGGAGAAGCGGTGCGGCGGTGCGCGCCCAGGATCGAACCCGGGCCGCCAGCAGCGGAGCGTGCGTACTTAACCGCTAAGCCACGGGGCCGGCCCACATTTTAAATACTTAAAGGTAAATGAAAATTGTCCCCTATAATATTAAACACAAAAAAGCCCCCATAAATATCTGTGGTCTAAATCAATAGAAGTCTCCAGTCCCAGATAACAATAATAAGGACATCCTCACTCACTCCTCCCCTCATAGAAAAGATATATACAGACCTCAGCCTCTCTATTAGCTCATATTGTTTTTTACTTTCTGTCAAAGCCCTTATTTCCATCTTACAAACCAAAGTTTTATCATTAGTTAACCATCTCATTTCCCACAAAAATATAAACAACATGACTGCAAGAATTTGTTTGTTTCATGCCACTATATCCAAATTCTACTGGGCCTTATTTCTTTTTTTTTTTTTTTTTCTTTTAGAAGCTTTTATTTCAGTGATCAAAATGCAGTAAATGGAATCTATACTGATTTACATTAGGCATTCACCTCTACCTGAAACTGCTATTAGTTTTTGACTGGCCTAAGTCTTTATAACTTATTTAGGCACATCTTTGAATTTTTTGGACCCTGATATACAGGGTAAGTTAATTTCTTCCTTGTGGCAGTTTAGTAATGAGAATTATGTTCACTGGCTAGATTCCTTTATAACTAAAGGCCTCTAGACTCTCAGGCTACGTGTACTACCTCGAGACCATACTTTATATAGATATTTAAGTAAATCACAGTATCAGGGAGGGAGATAATCTAGAAAGCTGCAATGTACTGTATGAACATTCCATAGATTTTTTTCCAGCACTGATAGTCAAACACTAGATAAGGAGACCTATAGTTAGGTACCGAATTACTCTTCCCCCACTGCTGCCCTTTCTGAGAGACACAAAGATGTGTATCAATCTCCCCATAAATCTGAAATGAGTCCACGCAAATGAGAGTTTTCACCTATGTGGTCCCACTATCAAATTACAGAAAGCAGTTCCACCATCAAAATTATAGGAAGTAGTTAATGGGACTTTGAGAAGAGCATAGTCCCACATACAGTAATATGCATCTAGTAGAGTTTTCCATTCATTTGTCAATTGTTTTCACAAGATTAGCATTAAAAAACACGACCAAATACGCATATGACCCTGAAACCCCCCCCCACGCAAAATTGGTCTTTGTTCATTCTCAGATGACAGGATGTCCCAAGAGTGACAAAGGTGGGAGCCAATTCCCCCATAGCCTTTTCTTCAACCATCCCATCAACTGCTCTTCATTTCTTGAACTACCTTCCTTTTCCAAAAAGTAATGCTAAGATCAGTCAGACAGGCTTTCTGAGAAGACTGGCTTGGATTTCTGGGTCTGTTCCAGTCGATTCAAGATGAACTGGCTTCTATCAATGAAGCGCTCAACGCAGTTCACAAAACAGGCCTCAGCCCGACTGTCCAACTTTGGCCCAGGCTTGTCCATGCACTTCTCCCAACAAAGTTCCGTCATCTGGTGCATCAGCTGCTGGAAGCGCTGCTTCTGAGTCTCCACCTCGATGAAAGGCTGCAGCTGCGGGTCCACCGAGCCCAAACCCGCCGCGGAGAAGACGAGGACGCATCCATCCCGGCGCGGCTCCGCGTGCCGAGACGCAACTCACCGACCTTCACTTCTACTGGGCCTTATTTCTGCTAAATTGGGTATATTGAGTCTATAGTGCATGGCATGTGAGGGATGTTGAAACATTAGCATCAACTGCATAGTCGCTGAGAAACAAAGGCTTGACTGGCATAGTGGTCCTGTCTCTCTCCCTTGCTAGGTTCGTGCTGTCTCACAATTTACCTAAACTCAAAGGCCTCAGTTAAGTCATAAAGGAGATATTGAAAATATTATGTAGTGGGGCCAGCCCGGTGGCACAGTGGTTAAGTGCGCATGCTCCGCTTTGGCGGCCCAGGGTTCACAGGTTCGGATCCTGGGCGCTCACGGATGCACGGCTTGTCAAGCCACACTGTGGCGGTGTCCCATATAAAGTAGAAGAAGATGGCCACGGATGTTGGCCCAGGGCCAGTCTTCCTCAGCAAAATAGAGGAGGATTGGCATCGGACGTTAGCTCAGGGCTGATCTTCCTCACCAAAAAAAAAAAAAATATATATATATTATGTAGTATACTAAAAGGTCAATTTATATATTTTAACTGAAGTACTTTGTGGTAAACCGTGTCTAATTCACTGTAGGAAATACATCAGTGTTTTAATAATAAGTAGGAAAGGCAACAGCTGTCCCAGAGGACCAGGAGCTGCCTGCAGTACTGCAAGGCCAGGTCGCATCCTGCTGAAGAGAAAAATGCCATGCACTTCCTTCATCAAAGTACACAGTCACCAAGACTAAACTAAGGGTACTTTGTAACCATACCACTAAAAATGGTAAAAGATAAAATTTCAAACCATAAACATGACTAATATTCCCTTGTTTTTACTAAAATGACTGACTGGACCGTCCTACAAATTAACTTTAGCTCCACTACATTGTTTCTGCCTTCTAGAAAACAATGATTAGGATTGCAAAAAAAAAAAATTTCCCAATGATAGAATTAAGTGTATCTCCTCACAGCATTCAATAAGGAAAATGATCTGCTTAATTGAATAGCAATCAAATCCACAAACAATACGTTAAAAAGATTATACACCATGATCAAGTGGGATTTATTCCAGGTATGCAGGGATGGTTTAACATTCGCAAATCAATCAACGCAATACACCACATTAATAAAATGAAGAATAAAAATCACATAATCATCTCAATAGATGCAGAGAAAGCATTTGACAAGATACAGCATCCATTTATGATAAAAACTCTGAATAAAATGGGTATAGAAGGAAAGTACCTCAACATAATAAAGACCATATATGAGAAACCCACAGCTAATATCATCCTCAATGGTGAAAAACTGAAAGCTATCCCTCTAAGAACAGGAACCAGACAAGGATGCCCACTCTCACCACTCCTATTTAACATAGTACTGGAAGTACTAGCCAGAGCAATCAGGCAAGAGAAAGAAATAAAAGGGATCCAAATTGGAAAGGAAGAAGTGAAACTGTCACTATTTGCAGATGACATGATTTTATATATAGAAAACCCTAAAGAATCCACCAGAAAACTTTTAAAAGTAATAAACGAATATGGTATAATTGCAGGATACAAAATCAACATACAAAAATCAGTTGCATTTCTGTACACTAACAACGAAGTAGCAGAAAGAGAAATTAAGAATACCATCCCTGGGCCGGCCCTGTGGCTTGGTGGTTAAGTGCGCGCGCTGCAATGCTGGTGGCCCGGGTTCGGATCCCGGGTGCGCATCGAGGCACAACTTCTCCGTCCATCCTGAGGCCGAGTCCCACATACAGCAACTAGAAGGATGTGCAGCTATGACATACAACTATCTACTGGGGCTTTGGGGGGAAAAAATAAAATAAATAAAATCTTTAAAAAAAAAAAAAAAAAGAATACCATCCCATTTACAATTGCAACAAAAAGAATAAAATACCTAGGAATAAACTTAACCAAAGAGGTGAAAGATCTGTACACTGAAAACTATAAAACATTTCTGAAAGAAATTGAAGAAGACACAAAGAAATGGAAAGATATTCCGTGCTCTTGGATTGGAAGAATTAACATAGTTAAGATGTCCATACTTCCTAAAGCCATCTATAGATTCAATGCAATCCCTATCAAAGTTCCAACAACATTTTTCACAGAAATAGAACAAAGAATCCTAAAATTTATATGGAACAACAAAAGACCCTGAATAGCTAAAGGAATCCTGAGAAAAAAGAACACAGCTGGAGGTATCACACTCCCTGATTTCAAAATATACTACAAAGCTATAGTCACCAAAACAGCATGGTACTGGCAGAAAAACAGACACACAGATCAATGGAACAGAATCGAAAGCCCAGAAATAAACCCACACGTCTATGGACAGCTAATCTTTGACAAAGGAGCCAAGAACATACAATGGGGAAAAGAAAGTCTCTTCAACAAATGGTGTTGGGAAAACTGGACAGCCACGTGCAAAAAAATGAAAGTAGACCCTTACCTTACACCATACACAAAAATTAACTCCAAATGGATTAAAGACTTGAATGTAAGACCTGAAACTGTGAAACTTCTAGAAGAAAACATAGGCAGTACACTCTTCTACATCGGTCTTAGCAACATCTTTTCAAACACCATGTCTGACCAGGCAAGAGAGACAACAGAAAAAATAAACAAATGGGACTACATCAAACTAAAAAGCTTCTGCACAGCAAAGGAAACCATCAACAAAACGAAAAGACAACCTAACAATTGGCAGAAGATATTTGCAAACCATACATCTGATAAGGGCTTAATCTCCAAAATATATAAAGAACTCATGCATCTCAACAACAAAAAAACTAACAACCCAATTAAAAAATGGGCAAAAGACCTGAACAGACATTTCTCCAAAGAAGATATACAGATGGCCAACAGACACATGAAAAGATGTTCAAAATCACTATCAGGGAAACGCAAATCAAAACTACAATGAGATATCACCTCACACCCGTCAGAATGGCTATAATTAACAAGACAGGAAACAACATGTGTTGGAGAGCAGTTGCACACTGCTGGTGGGAGTGCAAACTGGTGCAGCCACTATGGAAAACAGTATGGAGATTCCTCAAAAAATCAAGGATAGAACTACCATATGATCCAGCTATTCCACTGCTGGGTATTTATCCAAAGGACTTGAAAACACCAATTTGTAAAGATACATGCACCCCTGTGTTCATTGCAGCCTTATTCACAATAGCCAAGACTTGGAAGCAACCTAAGTGCCCATCAAGGGACGAATGGATAAAGAAGATGTGGTATATATACACAATGGAATACTACTCAGCCATAAGAAATGATGAAATCCAGCCATTTGTGACAACATGGATGGACATTGAGGGTATTATGCAAAGTGAAATAAGTCAGAGGGAGAGGGTCAAATACCGTATGATTTCCTTCATTAAGTAGTAGATAATAACAACAATAAACAAACAGATAGGGACAGAGATTGGATTGGTGGTTGCTGGGGGGAGGAGGGAGGGGGGTGAAGGGGATGGTTCGGCACATGTGTGTGGTGATGGGTTGTAGTTGGTGTTTTGGTGGTGAACATGATGTAATCTGTGCAGAAGTGGAGGTGTAGTGATTGATGTACACCTTAAATTTTTACAATGTTGTAAACCAATGTTAATGCAATAAACAAAAAATTAAAAAAAAAAAAAAGAAAACAATGATTAGGTTTGCAAAAAAAAAAAAAATTTCCCAATGATAGAATTAAGTTTATCTCCTCACAGCATTCAATAAGGAAAATGATCTGCTTAATTGAATAGCAATCAAATCCACAAACACCTGCCCAAATCCTGTAAGACGTCCTCTTGAGTACCCTGTTAGTGTTGTTGGGGAAGAGGGAGAATCCCCCTCTGCCCCTTCCCTTAAGGTTCTTATGGCTGGCCAAATAATTAAGACAGGTTAGCAGGAGAAAATAATACCAAGTTTAATAACATGTATACATGGGAGAAACCAGGGACACTGCGTTTCTCACCAAATGGCAGAGATTCTCATCTTAATATCATCTTCAGCTAAAGACAAAGGAGGATGTTGGGGGTGGGGGGAGTCAGTTATGAGAGATTACCAGAAAAGCACAGTAAAACAAGAGTATGCAGACTTAAGTCCTCTCCTTCCATACTGAAAAGAGTTTCCAGAGATAAGATCATCCCCCCTCTTCCCACTACACAGAGGGAGATACCTTTACAAGTGTAAATGCTTGGTAAACAGAACTTTGATAAGAATGGGCTTAGCGAGGACCCTGCCAGTCTGTCCATACCCCGAGTTAAATTATTTTAGGCAGTTAGTGGGGGAGGTCAAATGTCTATCAGAGAAAATAATCAAGGTAGAGACATATTTCAGGGTGGCCAATTTTGATCTCCCACAGTGTTACACCTCAGTCCTTTATAGTTTGTAGTCAATCTTACTAGAATTCATTACACCCCTCTCTTTGACTAGAGGTGCAATCCTGCAGGTCACTGGCAAGAGGGCACTGAGAAAACCATGATTGTTATGTTTTGATTTAAGAATGAATGAGAAATTAGTTTTATGACAAAAATTGTAACATAAATAAAATAAAAAATACAGTTTGCCTAAGGAAAAGAATACCTGAATTTGTATACTTGTGATAAAATTGACTCATTATATACAATGATTAAATGAAAAAATTGGAAAGTACATCTGAAAATCCATAATTAAAATGAATTTAATATATTCTCTGAGGAAATGAAAACCATAATAATATTTATTAGCATATGATGGCTTACAAAACAGTTGATAAAATATATCAATGAAACAACTACAGAGGTGTCCATTTCACAAGGAAATGCACATAGTTTTAATGACATACAATCAAACATTATTGAAAACATATTGAGGGAATACATTCAGCTACAAGTAACAGGAAACACAGTCTTCCTGACATGAGAAAGGTGATTGTTCTCACGTGGAAGACCTGGGTCAAGGCAGCCACTGCACAATGCAGCAGAGAAACAAACTCCCAGGTCCTTCTTTTTATGCCCCATTGTAGATGTCACGGTGAATCAGAAAAACATCCTCACTAGCACTATTAAGAGCATAAAGTGTTTCCTATACAAATAGACCTTCTACAGATATCATCTAAAGACGGGAATCAGAGAATACTCCCAACCACTAAAGTCTAAATTAGTTTCCTAATGGACACAAAAGGCCTTAGAGAAAAATCGTAACTCTAATGAATCTTTGATGTGAGACTTGAAAAACATCAGTGGAAAATACACCTCTAAGAAAATGGAAATCCAGACAGTTGGTGGTGGTTTTCAAGATACTCTGGACTAGAAGGGCAAAGAATCCAGAAATTGGGCTAGAAGATGGTGTCCTCAAAGCTCCTATGTAACTAACCATCTCTCTCTTTGCATTGGTGCCTCCTAAATCTGCCTAATGCCTCATTTGCCGATCCCTTCCAAATCTCATGCAAGCGAGGCTCTTGGTAAATTCCAACATGGAACCATAAAGGGGATGGATTCTTAAAGATCTAGTTATTATTACCCTCATTGACATAACACAATACAAGGTGATATGTCCAGCTCTAGATTTTGTTGCCCTATCACAGGTTTCTATTTAATTCAAAGTCTATTCACCAAATACCAGTCAGAAGGAAGAACAAAGAGCAAAGTCTCAAATATGAAAATAGTAATTCACGGGCCGGCCCCGTGGCTTAGCCGTTAAGTGCGCGCGCTCCGCTGCTGGCGGCCCGGGTTGGGATCCCGGGTGCGCACCAACGCATCGCTTCTCGGGCCATGCTGAAGCCCCATCCCACGTGCAGCAACTAGAAGGATGTGCAACTATGACATACAACTATGTACTGGGGCTTTGGGGGAAAAAAAAGGAGGAGGATTGGCAATAGATGTTAGCTCAGAGCCGGTCTTCCTCAGCAAAAAGAAGAGGATTAGCATGGATGTTAGCTCAGGGCTGATCTTCCTCAGCAAAAGGAGGAGGATTGGCATGGATGTTAGCTCAGGGCTGATCGTCCTCACAAAAAAAAAAAAAAAGAAAGAAAATAGTAAATCACAGGAAGGTATACTCTTTGAAAAACTCGCCATACATAAAAATTTATTCCAACTTTCTAATAGTATAGAAAATGGAAACAGGCTCCTATACATACCCATAACCCCCAAAAAGGAGCTTTCTCTAGGAAAGGAACAATATATACAATGGATTAGGCATATCCAGGAAGTGCCGTACAAGGCCAGTAGGAAAATCCCACCAAACACAAAGTCATTTTTTTTTTATTTTTATTTTTTTTATTATTTTTTTTTCCCCCCAAAGCCCCAGTGGATAGTTGTATGTCGTAGCTGCACATCCTTCTAGTTGCTGTATGCGGGACTCGGCCTCAGGATGAACGAAGTGGTGCCTCGATGCGCACCCGGGATCCGAACCCGGGCCACCAGCATCGCAGCGTGCGCACTTAACCACCAAGCCACAGGGCCGGCCCCAAACTGTCATTTTTCAATGGCCCCTTAACACAGAACAATTAAAACATTATAAAAAAATTAACAAGAAAACATTATTAACTGATTCAAGGAAAAGCACTACCTATTAATCTTTATGTAGTATTGATGAAGGATGATTTTTCAGAATTATCTCACCTCAATATTCATTTATGAAAGTAATTAGCAGAAATCCACAATCCAATGTTGCACTTTAAGAAAGAGGCTTAGTAAACAAAGATATTTATGACTTTTATAACACCTTTTTCATGTTGAAAGTTTTCTAGAACATTATACACAAATTAATTTCCATCAAGCTTTCTCATATGACTTACATTTATATTTCTTTTTGGTGGGAGTTTCACATAGAAGGATGCAGGCTTAGTGAAGTCTTTCCCACGGTGTTTACATTCAAGAGGTTTTTATCAAGTGAGTCCTTTCATGCCTCCAGAAAGAACTGGGATGACAAAAGGCTTTCCCACATTCTTTACATTTACATGTTTTTTCCTCTCATGTGCATTCTCACATATCTTTGAAAGTTTTCATGAGAAATAAAAGCTTTTATATTTTACTGACATTCATAGACTTTCTCTCCACTGTGACTTCTTTCATGTCTTTGAAGTGATCTTAGAGAAATGAATGCTTTCTCACATTTCTTGCATTCATAGCATTTTTCTCCAGTGTGAGTTCTTTCACGTACTTGAACAGTACTGGAAAACCTGAAGGCTTTACCACAAATTTTACATTCAAAGGGTTTCTCTCCAGTGTGAATTCTTTCACGTTTTTGAAATGAATTGGGAAAACAGAAGGCTTTTCCACATTCCTTACACTTATAAGGTTGATATCCAGTATGAAAGATCACATGTGATTGAAAGTTTGAGAGATTTATAAATTCTTTACCACATTCTTCACATTCATAGGGTTTATCTCCAGTGTGATTCCTCTCATGTATTTGAAATGCACTGGGAAAAATGAATACTTTCTCACATTCCTTACATTTTTAAGGTCCATCTTCAGTGTGAGTGATCATGTGTGACTGAAGGCCTGAGGGACTTATAAAGGCTTCTCCACATTCCTTACATCATAGGGTTTCTCTCCAGTGTGAATTCTTTCATGTATTCAAAGAGAATTGGAAGAAGTGAATGCTTTACTCCATTTTTTACATTCATAATGTTTCTCTCTAGTCTGAGTTCTTTCATGGATTTGAAGAAAACTGTGAAAAGCAAAGGCTTTCTCATATTCCTTACATTTATATGGCTTCTCTCCATACTTTTGATAATCATGTGGTTTGTGTTCAGTGTGACATCTAATGTGCATATTAAGGGATGAATGATGCATGAAGACTTTTCCACATGCACTGCATGGTTTAGCTCCTATAGTTTTCTTGTTCATATTGAGATTTTGAATAAGACTGAAGTTTTCTCCACATTGACTACCCTCTTCACTTTCATAGAGTCTCCCTACCATATGAGATCTGTAAAAAATGAGAAGCACAATATTAATGATTTCTTTATTAATGATTTTATATATGTTATATTTATTATGATTTATAGGAAAAGTTTAGGTTTTCTGTCTTGTATGAATTCTCAGAAATTGAATACAGTGAATGTTCTGCAAGAGGACTTCACCCTTGCTATTATCCAAGCAGTGATATTCATATACATTGTTTATTAATACTATTTCCAAGTGGACTATTTTGCAAAAACTGAACCCCTACATCACATTTCAAAAAGATTATTTGGTGAAAATTTTCTTTTTTTTTTTTTTTTTATTTTTTTTTAAAGATTTTATTTATTCATTTTTTTCCCCCCAAAGCCCCAGCAGATAGTTGTATGTCATAGGTTCACATCCTTCTAGTTGCTGTACGTGGGACTCGGCCTCGCGCTGGACGGAGAAGTGGTGCCTTGGGGCGCGCCCGGGATCCGAACCCAGGCCGCCAGCATCAGAGCGCGCGCACTTAACCGCTAAGCCACAGAGCCGGCCCGAAAATTTTCTAAGGATAGCTAAATTTGAAGCAAGGTTATTTGTTTAGATTGCTTCTTTTTAAAATTTCATAACATACCGGAATTCTCAGGAGAGACACTTCTGTCTATTTTGAGGGTGATTCACCCTAGTTTTCTCCCTTGGTTTTTGTACTGATCTTCAATATTGTGATCTTCCCATGTTTTTCCCGAAACGCACACCCAGAAAGTTGGTTCCAAAGTATTAGAAACTACAGAAAAACTTTTAGATTCTAAATCCATGATGAACTATGACCATTTCTAATTTATGTACCAATATTCCCCCCTTTCCACATTCTACATATTGGAACCATGTTGATGTGCAAGAAACACTTGTTCTCTAATTGATGAAGGGAAGGAATGTCCTCATCCTTACCTATAGAGGCCAGGTTCCTGAAGGTTTCCCACATCACATCTCTGTAGAGTTTCTTCTGTGAAGGATCCAGTAAAGCCCATTCCTCTGGGGTGAAGTTCACAGCCACATCCTCAATGTCCACTGAGTCCTAAAATATCACAAATATGTGTAGAGCAGGATTATGAGACTGACAGCACTGGGGATCTATACTTCATTTGATGAAAGGTTATGTGTGATTCTGTTATATCCAAACATTTATTCTATGATGTGAGCATCAAAAACTCAGTGTTTTTCTTTTTTTTTTTTTTTTTTTTGCCCCCAAAGCCCCAGTAGATAGTTGTATGTCATAGCTGCACACCCTTCTAGTTGCTGTATGTGGGACTCGGCCTCAGGATGGACAGAGAAGTGGTGTCTCAATGCGCACCCGGGATCCGAACCCAGGCCGCCAGCATCGCAGCGCACGCACTTAACCACCAAGCCACAGGGCCGGCCCAGTGTTTTTCTGTACATAATTCCTCATCAATTTAACACCATAACAAACACATGGAAATTATTTACATATTTTTACTGTGATCACAAAACATTATATTTATCTCTAATGGCAGGGTCCAGAGCATGTTGGGAAATAATAGAAATGCTACACAAATGAAAAAAAAATTATCATTTTAAGACCAATGACTCCTTGTGAGAAAAATCCTTTCATCTTCTTCCTCATTACCCACCAGTTACAGCACTCCATGAGACAGAGAGAAAAATCTGCATGAGGTGTCAATGAATAAAAGCACAGTGAAGAACTGGAAGCTTTTCTGTCTAGTCCCATCACCAAACATAGAGTAAAGGAAGCCTGTAGAAATCAAATTTTTAACAAAGCCCAGTTGGCATATTGTCCTAAAGTACTCCAGGAAATTATTACAAGTAATCAGAGGCAGCTGGCTGAATGTAAATATTCTTGTGGTAAAGTATTGCTTTTAACTTTTGTAATATTTATCATAGACTCAGTTATTTCCTTCTCTCTCTGTTTGATTTGATGGGGCTCAAAAGTTGCTCAGAACTTTGAGTGCAGACCCAAGGAAGAAGGCATGACAACTAAGACCATAAAATCTGTATACCCATGTGCCTAAAGGCTACTTCCTACCAATTTTTAGAACTCATAGTGAGACAATAATCTGCCATAAGTACTCTTTCTGGTCAAATGCTAACAGTGTACCCTGAGCCTTGCTGGCCTTGAGGGGCTGGTTAAGAGCTGCAGATTGCAAGGGAGTTTATTGAGTCCACCAAGTTTGATGGTAAATTTGCCCAGGATTATAAAATATGTGCGAGATTTAACAGTGGTTTCCTCCAAAAGTACATAAAATCTCCATTCTCCAACTTTAAGATATTTTTCTACACCAGGCACTCTACATGATGCCCTGCCAACTTCTGACCCTACATGTAAGAAACTCAGAAGCTGTCATTCTTGATCTCACAAGAAGAAAATGAACAAATTTGAAATGAACAACTCTTCTTAGATCCATAAGATCCTTGAGGTCATAGGGCAAACCAGTGTCTCCAAAATTAGGAAAGAGAAAAGAAACATAGCATTTTGAAATATGCCCCAGATATTCTCTTCTTAACAAGGCCTGTACTAAACAGAAAAATCTATTTCACCAGAGTCTAATGCAGAGATATAAAGAACAAAAAAGACAGACACTATCCATGAAGCCTAGGACATCCCTCTATAACAGAAGGTTTAAAAATACACATAATGGGAATATCTGAAGGCAAAGAAAGACAGACAGAGAAGAAATAAGTGAAGTAATAATCACTGAAATATCCTAAAATTAATGATAGCTGGCAAACTGTACATCCAGGAAGCTCAGAGAACACTAAATATAATAAACTACAAAAGTGCACTCACAAGGATATTACATTCAAACTAGAGAAAAATTAAAGACAGAGAATATACTGAGAAATGCCAGAGAAGAAACATACCTTAGGTATAAAGAAACAAAGATTTGAATTAAATTGGACTTCTTTTCAAAACCCAAGCAAGCAAGAACAGAGTAGAGTGAAATAGTTAAAGTTTTGAAAAAAAAAAAAAAAAACACTCTCCTAGAATTCTCTGTTAAGCAAAATTGTCCTTCGAAATTAAAGGAGAAATTAGGACTTTCTGAGACAAAAATTGAGGAAATTTGTCAAGTGTACACCTACTTTGAATGAAATGTTAAAAAATTTATCAAAAAGAATGTAAATAACAAAAGTGGAGAATTAGAAAAAGAAAAAATGAAGGAGATATATCTTTTATATTTCTTAGAATTAATATAACAGATGAGACTGTTTAAAATAATATTAGCAACAATGTACTTGGTAATGAGAAGCTTATGGACAAGTGAAATAAATGACAGCAATATGACAAGGGAGAGGGAGGGGGAAATTGGGAATAGTGTGTTAAGAGGTACTTGCACACAGGGAAGTGGTATACTGTTATTTGGCAGAGGAGGTGGGTTAGGCATAAATGTATTGTGAAAGCTCAAGGGCAACCACTAAAAAATGTTTCATAAAAAATGTGTAACTGGGGCCAGCCCGGTGGCATAGTGGTTAAGTTTGTGTGCTCCACTTCAGTGGCCCATGGTTCATGGGTTCAGATCCCAGGCACAGACCTACACACTGCTTATCAAACCATGCTGTGGTGGCATCCCATATATAAAGCAGAGGAAGACTGGCACAGATGTTAGCTCAGGGCCAATCTTCCTCACCAAAAACAAAAACAAACAAACAAAAATGTGTAACTGATACGTAACAGAGGAAAAAAAACAATCAGAGAAAATGTTCAATATCACCCAGAGGAGGTAGAAAATGTGGAAGACAAAAAGAAACAAACAACAAGGAAAAATGGAAAATAGTAAAAGTTTTGGTAAATATTAATCCAATTGTATCAATAAGCACTTTAATCATCAATGGTCTCCATACAATTGAAAGACACAGTGACATCACATTACAAAAAATATAATGATACACTGTCTACAAGAAACCCACTTTCAATATAAAGACACAGATAGATGAAGGGTAAAGGGATAGAGACAAATAGACCACGCCAACACTAATCAAAAGAAAGCTGCAATAGGTATATGAATTATAGACAATGCGGATTCTAACCAAGGAAAATTCAGAGATAGACAGTGGCATTAGACACTGATAGAGGGGTTTTATCTCCAAGAAGGCACAGCAATGCTTCCTGTGTACCTGCATAACAACAGAGGGCAAAATACATGAGGCAAGAACTGAGAGAATGCAAGGAGAAATAGATGAATCCAGTACTATAGCTGTAGAATTCAACACCCCTTGTCACAAATTATAAATTCCAGTAGGTAGGAAAGGAAGAAAGACAGAGCTGAAGTGAACAGCACTATGAAACAATTAGATTTCATTGTGGGCTATGGAATACTTTATACAACAGGAGCAGAATATATATTCTTCTCAAGTTCACGTGGAACATTCACCAAGACAAACCACATTCTGGGACATAAAGCACACCTTAAAAATTTGAAAGAACAGAAATCATACAAAATATGCTCTCACACCACCTAGGCATTCATCTAGAACTCAACAAGAGCAAGATAGTTGGAAAATCCCCAAATATGTGGAGATTCAACACACTTCTAAATAATACATAGGATCAAAGAAGTCTCAAGAGAAATGAAAATTTATTTTCTTTTTTTTGTGAGGAAGATCAGCCCTGAGCTAACATCCATGCCAATCCTCCTCTTTTGTTGCTGAGGAAGACTGGCCCTGGGCTAACATCTGTGCCCATCTTCCTCCACTTTATGTGGGACGCCACCACAGCATGGCCTGACAAGCGGTGCATCAGTGCGTGCCCAGGATCTGAACCCGGGCTGCCAGCAGTGGAACGCACACGCTTAACCGCTACGCCACGGGGCCAGCCCCTGAAAATTTATTTTCAAATAAATGAAATGAAAACACAACATACCAGGGCTGGCCCTGTGGCTTAGCAGTTAAGTGCGTGCGCTCCGCTAGTGGCCGCCCGGGGTTTGGATCCCGGGTGCGGACCAAAGCACTGCTTCTCCGGCCATGCTGAGGCCGCGTCCCACATACAGCAACTAGAAGGATGTGCAGCTATGACATACAACTATCTACTGGGGCTTTGGGGGAAAAATAAATAAATAAAAATTAAAAAAAAAAAAAGAAAGAAAACACAACATACCAAAGGTTCTTGGAGGCAGCAAAAGCAGTGCCTAGAGGGAATTTCTGCCATGGAACAAATACAATGGAAAAGCTAAAGATCTGTAATCAATAATGTGAGCATCTATTTTAGGAAACAATAAAAAGAAGAGCAAATTAAACTCCAAGGACAATAAAAGGAATAATAAAAATTAGAAAAGAAATCAAAGTCATTGTGGAAATCAATGGAGAAAATTAAAACAAAAAAAGCTGGTTCTTTGACAGACTAATAAAACTGATAAACTTCTAGTGAGGATAAAGAAAAGAGGAAACACAGAAACTACTAACATCAGAAAGGAAAGGAGGGAGAAATGAAAATAAAAAAGGATTTGAGAAAATCCAACATCCATTTATAACAAACTAGTAACAGAAGGGAACTTCCACCTTTTAAGAAGAATGTCTTTATGAATCCCATAGGTAAAAATTTATAACATTTGTTCTATATGGCATAACAGTCTGTGAAATGTCTGAAAGAATTCACAACAACAGAAATAACTTCTGGAATTAATAAGAGAGTATATAAAGTTGAAAGATACGTGAGTCAATTGCTTTCCTTATAGACCCACACAAATATACTCAAGCGATCTTTGACAAAGAAGGAAAGGCAATTGACATAAAAAAGAAAGTCTTTTTAACAAATAGCTGTGGAAATAATGGATATCCATATGCAAACATACAACCAAATAAAACAAATGTAGACATGCACCTTACACCTTTCATAAAAGTTAAGTTGAAACACATCACAGAGCTAAATGCAAAATGCCAAAGGAATAAACTCCTAGAAGATAACATAAGAGAAAATCTATATGACATGGGGTTTGGAGGTAAATTTTTTTTTTTATAATTTTATTTATTTATTTTTCCCCCAAAGCCCCAGTAGATAGTTGTATGTCATAGCTGCACATCCTTCCAGTTGCTGTATGTGGGATGGGGCCTCAGCATGGCCGGAGAAGCGGTGCGTCGGTGTGCGCCGGGGATCCAAACCAGGGGCCGCCAGCAGCGGAGCACGTGTACTTAACCGCCAAGCCACGGGGCCGGCCCTGGAGATAAATTTTTAGATACAAAACCAAAAAGCAAGGTCCACAAAAGAAAAATACAAACATTTTACATCATTAAAACGAAAAAATACTGTTCTGAGAAAGATAGTGTTAACAGAATAAAAATAATTCACAGAGTAAGAGAAAATCTTTGTAAAACACTTATCGGATAAATGACTGATATCTTAAATATTGAAAAAAACTCTTAAAATTCAAGCGTCAGAATACAAACAACCCAATTAAAAACTGGGCAAAATATCTGGACAACTCACTGAAGAAGATATATAGACATAAGCAATAAGAAAACATACTCCGCATCACACGTCATTAGAAAATCGCAAATAAAACAGCGATGAGGTATCATTAAAAATTTATTAAATGGTGGGCCGGCCCCATGGCTTAGCGGTTAAGTGTGCGCTCTGCTGCTGGCGGCCTGGGTTCGGATCCCGGGTGTGCACCAGCACACCACTTCTCTGGCCATGCTGAGGCCGCGTCCCACATACAGCAACTAGAAGGATGTGCAGCTATGACATACAACTATCTACTGGGGCTTTGGGGGGAAAATAAATAAATAAATAAAATCTTAAAAAAAAAAAAACTTATGAAATGGTTAAAAATAAACACACTCGGAACACAAAATATTGGTGACGATGTGAAGCTACAGGTAATCCTCATTCATTGCTGGTGGAAATGAAATTTAGTACATCTACAATGGAAGACAGGAACTTTCTTTCAAAACAAAACACTGTTGCTACATAGAGAAAGATCCAGCAATCACACTCCTTGGTATTTTTCCAAATGAACTGAAACCTTATATTCACATGAAACTTACACACAAATGTTGATAGGCACTCTATTCATAATTGGCAAGAGTTAGAGTTTTAAGCAAGATGTGCTTCAAGAATCGAATAGATAAAAACAGTCAGTGGTGTATCCATATGATGAAATACTGTTCAGTGATAAAAAGAAATGAGGTATCAAGCCATGAAAGCACATGGAGGAACCTTAAAACTCTATTGCTAAGGGAAAGAAGCCCATGTGACAAGGCTATGTAGTGTATGATTCTAAGTATATGACATTCTGGAAAAGACAAAGCATGAGCCAGTAGAAAGATCATTGGTTGTGAAGAATTTGGGGTTTGGGGGAGGGATGAATCAAGAGGTGGAGCACAGAGGAGTTGTAGGGAAGTGAAATTACACTCTATGATACAGGAATGATGGATCCATGTCATTATACATTTGCCAAAACCCGTACATTGTATAACACAAAGAGTCAATGCTAATGTACACTGTGCACTGTGATGCATCAATATGGGTTTGGAAATTGTAACAAATGCACCACAGTAACACAAAATGTGAAAAAGAGTGTAAAATGTGTGGATGCAGAGAAAAGGGTTATGTGGGAACTCTCTGTAAATTCTGATAAATTGTTCTGTAAACCTAAAACTGCTCTAAAAAATTCCGAAGTTTTTCAAAAAAAGATGAAGACAGACTCGTTACAATTCACCCCTGATGACTGAAACAGGACATCTCTCATCCAACTGATTTCAATAAGCCAGTATGGTGCTCTATGAGCCTGAGACCCATAAGGGAGGTGAAACTTCCATCGAATGCCTTGTTGGAGAGCAGGGCACTGTATACTCTGAGAGGTGCCATAGTTACTATCAGTTGTGTCAGAACTCCAAGGTGGATAACGAGTGTCCTGGTGAGTCCTTGTATTGTAGACCTAGCACTGTGCAGACCAGTGTTAACTTGACTTCTATTTTGGGATCTCTGAGTCAAGAGATTCCCAGAGTTCTTTTACCACAAAGGGGCCTCTCTCAGACAATCTTCTAAGTGTTTGTGAACATATGCAGATGAGGCCAATTTTTGGCCAGTAGTAAGATGACTGCCTGATGTTTGGTTACCTCTGGTGACACTTGGGTTCAATTCCTTTCAGGGATGTCCCAATTAAGGGATGAAGGGCAGCAACTCTCCACTGAGCTCCATCATGTATGAATGTGTATTGTTGTCCTTAAAGTCTATGCACTCCCCAGTGCTGTGCATTCAGTTAATCCCAAGCAACTACTCAGGGAACCAAGGAGTTTGGGAGAGGGGTGACCTCCTCCATCACCCTAGCATCTTGCAATGAACTGAAGAAACAAAGGCCATGCCCCTCCTGTAGGTGGCAACAGCTACAGGGCCAAGGTTAGGCTCCATCATATCACAACAATGTGTCAGCAGCTGTGCTGAGCTGGTGGGAGGCTGTTTCCAGGGCCAAAGGCATTATAGGTGCCTTGGTAGAGGGTCACACACTCAGTGCTTGTGAGAGCCTCTATTTTCAAGAGATCTCAGTACCAGGTGATAATAGCAGCTCTAATGACATATAGTGTGGAAACTGGGGTAGTTTCTTGCATCAGAAGCCTATGGGCAATTTAAGGTCCTCCTCCACAAATCACTGCTATCAGGGTAAGAGACCTCATCCATGACAACTAGCTGCTTTACAGAGTTTAAGGAACCCAGCTTAAGTTGAGTTTGAACTAATCCCTTTGCTGTGCCAAACTCAGCCTGTGGGTGTTGTCCACTATAACCCAGAGGGTCAGGATCTTTGTGGCAAGTAGATGCAGAGGTGGCAGCAGTTTCATAAGGGTCCTAGGGAGCCCTCTGCAATCTTGTACCTACTGGCTGCATTTTCCAGTCTCTTCATTCTCTCTGAAATAATTGTTCTTTAACTAGTGACCATCTCATGGGCTCAGCTCATTCACAGGGTATGATCATCCTTGAAGCCCCAGACTCCCCCTAATGTTGAAGTGACCTTAGATGTAGTCTCACCTTCACTCTAATCACACAGACAGTTTCCACCCAAGACATAACCCAGGACCACATGAAGGAGGGCCCCATTCCCAGACTCCTGCTCCCAAAGGAACTGAAATTGCCAACTCAGAGTCTTCCGTATATAGAACCCAGTCTTGGTGGGTCAACAGTGCACACAGGGCAGCACAGCTCACAGGAGGAGCTGCCCAGCAAGCAGCAGCTCACAGTGCAGGAGCCTCCAGGCTTTCTCATCAGCCCGTCCAGACAAGAAGGCCTAGGGGAAAGGGAGGGGTGAGGCTTAAGTGTTCAGAAGCCAAACACCAAATATGTGGACCCTGGACACTCACTACAAGAACAGAGAGAGTAAGAAAAATAGGCATTTGCATTAGTTTCTTTTTACATAAAGAAACACTAACAGGAAGATGAAGCAGTGATCAAAACTGGTCATTTGAGGGGGGCTGGAGTGAGAGCAGAGGAGTGGGGCAGGACATGGCAGGCAGGGAGTCTCCTTAAGTTAGTTTCCACATTTAGGGACATTTTAACCTTCCCATGCATTGCTTATTTAAAAGAAGGAGAGAAATTAATATTCACATATTTTCCTATGGTTAATTAGTATTTTTAATTAACTTTTGCATTTTAAAATCAATTTAATTTTAACTTTTCTACAAAGGAAACCACCACAAGTTTTAACCCTTTAAACATTAATAAACATAAAACTAAACCATAAAAAAATCACATATCCCTTCTCAATAAAAGGACAAGGGACATTATAGTTTCTCCCTCCAATATACTTCACACTGGGGATATTTTCATGAAAGAGTAGCATATTATAATACATTAGAGGTTTGCAATTAAGCCCTGAAAAAAACTAGGAATTCTAAATATTTACATAAGGTTTGACTTGTTTCCTCATATAAATGAAAATAGAAATTCAAGTGGTTTTTCCTCACATCCATTAAAACAGGAATTCATTTGCATTAAGAATAGTATAGTCTTGGGCCGGCCCATGGCTTAGCGGCTAAGTGCGCGTGCTCCACTGCTGGCAGCCCGGGTTCGGATCCCGGGTGCGCACCGACGCACCACTTCTCAGGCCATGCTGAGGCCGCGTCCCACATACAGCAACTAGAAGGATGTGCAACTATGACATATAACTATCTACTGGGACTTTGGGGAAAAAGAAAAAAGGAGAAGGATTAGCAATAGATGTTAGCTCAGAGCTGGTCTTCCTCAGCAAAAAGAGGAGGATTAGCATGGATGTTAGCTCAGGGCTGATCTTCCTCACACACACAAAAAAAAGAATAGTATAGTCTTTTAAATGTCAAAGTTCTCTAGGGACACGGACACACAAAAACTGAACTACAATTGGAAAAAGCACCTGAGAACTTAAATACACCCATCTCACTTCATGAGACACTCTTGCCTAAACGGAACAAAAGTTCTATTTGGTTCAACAATTTTCTTGCCTTACATCATATCTGTCATTCAATTCACATTTAAAAGTGCAAATACTACGGGCCGGCCCTGTGGCTTGGTGGTTAAGTGCGCGCGCTGCGATGCTGGTGGCCCGGGTTCGGATCCCGGGTGCGCATCGAGGCACCACTTCTCCGTTCATCCTGAGGCCGAGTCCCACATACAACAACTGGAAGGATGTGCAGCTACGACACACAACTATCCACTGGGGCTTTGGGAAAAATAAAATAAGTAAAATCTTTAAAAAAAAAAAAAAAGTGCAAATACTAAAAGAAACTAGAACCAAAGGGCTGCCATCTTCAACTGATAAAGGAAACCAAGGGCAGAAACACAAATACTTGAATCAGCCAATAGAAGCAGGCTGTTTGCCTACAGTTCAGAAGGAAAAACCACTTTTAGCAAGTTGACCATATTCCCAAATTTAGGCTTCAAACACTCCCAGTTGAGATGTAACGCCTACAGTGCTTTGTGCCTGGTGAGGGAGGGAGGGGACACCTGAGCAGCCACTGGAGTGAACTCTGGGAGCTCCACACACCCTCCCCTCTCCTGGAAGCATGGAAGCACGGCCTCCCCCAGGCTCACCATTTCTAGGTCTCCTCGGTCCCCCGAGTCCTTCCTATGACTCACATGGCCAGTTCAGATCACAGAGGCACAGAGGCTGCGGCAGAAACGCCACTGACTGTTCAGGCAGGCGACAACCGATCGACAGCAACGTAGGAACTAGAACGGACGTTGCTGTGGTGCATCGCCCCACCCACCTGCCACAGTGGCACCTCTAAGTGGACAGCCCAGAAGGCCCCGATCACTCGTGCGTGAGTGACAGTGCACACGAGGCTGCTTGACTCAGTGGAACCAGTCTAGGCTGGTGGGCTGGAACCTGACTCAACTGGCACATCTGCATTGAAATCAAACTTTTAGAGGCCTGGCTCACCCAGCTCTTTGTGAACACGTGGGCACAGGTGTGCCCTGGGAACTCCCTATTGAGTTTCAAACACAGCAAGTACAGACCATGAGCCTGGCCCAGACTGCTATCCTCTCATGGAACTGTGACCTTTATTTAGAAATGCACTTTGGGCAGCCCGGTGGCTTAGCGCTTAAGTGGGCGTGCTCCACTGTTGGCAGCCCAGGTTTGGGCACACACTGACTCACGGCTTCTCCGGCCATGCTGAGGCCACGACCCACATACAGCAACTAGAAGGATGTGCAGCTATGACATACAACTATCTACTGGGGCTTTGGGGGAAAAATAAATAAATAAAATTATAAAAAAAAAAAAAAAAAGAAATGCACTTAAATGTGACCTCACCATCTGTAATAAAGAGTCAGGCTCCATTTTAATCTGTGATCCTTGCTAGCAATTAGCCTTCCACCCCACTCATTTGGTACTTGAAAGATAAAGAATCCCAGAGCACTTGGCTCTGGTAGGAAGTTTGAATCCCACAGCCCTAGCCTGGGTGCAAGGACTCTTCTCAGTCTAACCACAGGGTGTGACATGTGCTCATTCAAGTCTCAGATGTACACTGTACACTGGCAGGAAATTTATTGCAGATCAGTTTCTGCCTATGTCCCTGCAGACCTTTCAAATGTTAACTGCTATAATATCCGGATCTAAGGAAATTAATTCCCATTTTCACTGATATAAGAACAACAATAAATCGTTTTGTAAGTGTGGGACTCACCTGGAAACTCTTCCCCCGCCCCCTAGCTTTATCAAGGTATAATTGACTAATAAAATTGTCTATATTTAAAGATTACAACATGATGACTTGATATATGTATACAATTTATATGCTAAGACAATGGAATAAGCATTCTCACCACACACACACAAAAAGTAACTACCAAGGATTGGAATTGATGGGTCATGTGGTAATTTTAGGGTTTGTTTGAGGAACTCCCAGACTTTTCCACAGTAACTACACTATTTTATATTCACCCCACCCATATATGAGAGTTCAGATTTGTAAATATATACTCAACAAAACTTGTTGTTAGGGGGCCAGCCCAATGGTGCAGTGGTTAAGTTCCCGTGCTCCAGTTCAGCATCCCAGTGTTCGCAGGTTCAGATCCCGGGTGTGGACCCTCACACCACTCATCAAGCCATGCTGTGGTGGCATCCCACATACAAAGTGGAGGAGGATTGGCACAGACGTTAGCTCAGGGACAATCTTCCTCAAGCAAAAAAAAAAAAAAAATTGTTCTTACCTCACTTCTTGATTCTAACCATCCTAGTGGGTATGGAGTGGTACCTCACTGGGGTTTTGATTTGCATTTCCTTGATGACTAAGAACGTTCAGCATCTTTTCATATGCTTTTGATAATTTTTCTATCTTCCTTGGAAAATAGCATATTCTAATCCTTTGCCATATTTAAATTGAGTTATTTGACTTTTTATAGTTAAGTTTTAAGAGGTCTTTAGTTAGTTAGTTCCTTATCAGATACACGATTTGAAAATTTTCTTCCATTCTGTAGGTCGTGTTTTCACTCTCTTGCCTTAAACTTTTTAATTATGGTAGTATACACACTCCATAAAATTTACATTTTCACCATTTTTAAGTTTATAGGTCAGTTGTAGCATATGTCAGAATTTGCTTTCTTTTTCAAGCTGAATAATATGCCATTGTATATATGTGCCAGATTTTTAGATCCATTCATCTGTTGATGGGCTCTTGGGTTCCTTCCACCTTCTGGCTATTGTGAATAATGCTAATATAAACACAAGTGGACATATATCTGTTTAAGTCCCTGCTTTCAATTCTACTTCAATTCTGAGAAGTAGAATTGATAGTTCAGATGGTAACTCAGATTATAATTATTGGAAAAATTTCCACATCATATTTCATACCATCAACATAATTTTATATTCCCAGCAATACTGCACAAGGGTTCCAAAAGGTTTTTAATCTGTTGATAGTGTCCGTTGAAGCACAAAAGTCATTAAGTTGATTAAGTCCAAAATACATTTTTTTTTCTTCTTTTGGTCTTGGTGCCTTATCTAAAAATTGTTTGCAAAATCCAAGGTCAGGAATTTTTTCCTATGTTTTATCTAAGTGTGCTATAGTTTACTCTTATGTTTAGGTCTTTATCCTTTCTGGTAAATTATTGTATGTGGTGTCATGTAAAGTTAAAACCTCTTTCTTTTGCATATGGCTATACAGTTGGCCCATCATCAATATATACAAAGAATATTCTTGCCCCATACTTGGCATTTTTTTTCAAATATCAGTTGACCACAGCTGTATGGGTTTCTTTCTCAAATTTCAATCTACTCCATAGATCTGCATGTCTATCCTTGTGTTAGTACTAAACGCTCTTGATTACCATTGCATATTACCAAGTTTGAAATCAGGAAATGTTAGTCCTACAATTTTGTTTTTCTTTTTCCAGGTTGCTTTGGCTATTCTGGTTCCATTGCAATTCCTCATAATTTTATGAAAGAGCTTCCCAATTTGTATAAAGGCATAAGCTGGGATCATGACAGGTATGTGCTGAATCTCACATCATTTGGGGAATAGTGCCATTTCAACAATGTTAAGTCTTCTGATCCACGAAATTGGGATGTTTTCTCACTTATTTATACATTTTTAATTTCTTTTGACCATATTTTGCAGGTTTCTGAGTATTCATTTTGTTCTTTTGCTAAATTTACTATTCTATCCCTTTTGATTTTATTGTCAATGCATTTCTTAATTTCATTATCACATTGTTCAGTGTAAGTGAACAATGCAAGTGTATAGAAATACAATTGATTTTTATATTTTGATCTTGTATCCTATCATTTGGCTGACCTCAATGATCAGTTTTAATAATTTACTTAGTGGGTCCTTAGAGTTTTCTAAAAACAAGGTATCTCACTTGGAAGTAGAGATAATTTTACATCTTTCTAACCAAGCTTTACGCATTTTTTTCATTTCCTTGCATAATGGTTCTGTCAAAAATCTCCAGTATATTCTAGAATAGAAGTGGCAAAAGCAGACATACTTATTTGGTTCCTTATCTTCAGGGGAAAGCATCCAGTCTATTACAATTAAATATAATATTAGTTGTGGGTTTTCCATAGATGCCCATTATTACATTAGGAAATTCCCTTCTATTCCTGGTAAGCTGAGTGCTTTAATCAGGAAAGGGTACTGGAGTTGGTCACTTATTTTCCCTGGGTCTATTGAAATGACCTGCCATTTTTGCTTTTACCCTACTGATATCCTTTATTACATAACTGGATTTTGAGATGTTAACCCAACTTTTCCTCCCTGGAATAAATCCCACTTGGTCATGGTGTGTAATTCTTTTATATATTGCTGGATTAGGTTTGATGACATTTGTTGTACTGGCTTCACAAAACGAGTGTGAAGTGTTCTCTCCAGTTTAATTTTTTAAAGAGTTTGTGAAGAAACAGTATTAAATAATCTACGAATGTTTTGGACAATCCTGTATTGAAGCCGTCTGGGCCTAGCATTACTTTGTGGGTAGTTCTTTGTTTACTAATTCAACCCCTTCATTTGCTATAGTTCTATTCAGATTTTCCATTTATTCTTGATTTAGATTAGTTTGTGTATTTTGAAGAATTTGTCCACTTTATCTGAGTTATCTAATTTGTTGTCATACAATTGTTCACTGAATGCTTTTATATTTATTTTAGTAACATCAATAGTAGTAGCTCTCTTTCTAATTGTATGAATTTGAATCTTCCCCCATTTTTTCTAGATCAGACTAGCTCAAGATTTGTCAATTTTGTTAACCTCTCCATAGAACCCACTTTTGGTTTCATTTATTTACTCTGTGGTTTTTCTATTCCTCATTTTATTAATTTCTGCTCTAATTTTTATTTCCTTTCCTCCTTGCTTTGGGTTTGGTACCTCATCTGTCTAAGTTTGCTAAGGTCAAAGGTTACGTTATTGATTTGAGATTTCTCTTGTTACTATATGTATTAATGGCTATAAATTTCTTTCTTTCTACTCTTTTAGATGCAGGCCATAAACTTTAGCCCTTTAGTTATGATATAATGTTTTTCATTATCTCTAGTGATATTTCTTGTTTTAAAGTCTATTTTGCTAGAAATTTTTTTTGTGTGTGAGGAAGATTAGCTCTGAGCTAACATCTGTCACCAAACCTCCTCTTCTTGCTGAGGAAGACTGGCCCTGGGCTAACATTTGTGCCCATCTTCCTCCACTTTATATGGGATGCTGCCACAGTATTGCTTGACAAGTGGTGCATTGGTGCGGGCCTGGGATCCGAACCCCTGGCTGCTGCAGCAGAGCGCGCGCACTTAACTGCTAGGGCACCAGGCCAGCCCCTTTTGCTAGAAATTTGTATCATCTCTCCAGTTATCCTGTGTGTACTGTTTACAGATGTATTTTCCCAGAGCTTTTACTTTCAATCTGTTTGTATCTTTGAATCTAAAATGTATTTCCTGTACATAGCATATATTTAGATCACTGTATTACTATTTTTTTATTCTGAGGTGACAATCTCTTCCTCCTGTTTGGATAATGTAATCCATTCACATTTATTACTACTGACATAGATGCATTTACACATACCATTTTACTTTTCATTTTCTACAATTCTCATGTTCTTTTTTCATTTCTCTTCTCCTCCTTTATGGCTTTCTACTGCATTAACTGAATATATTCTAATGTAGCATTTTAATTTGTAAATTTTTTTTTTTTTTGTGAGGAAGATCAGCCCTGAGCTAACACCCGATGCCAATCCTTCTCTTTTTTGCTGAGGAAGACTGGCCCTGGGCTAACATCTGTGCCCATCTTCCTGCACTTTATATGGGACGCCGCCACAGCATGGCCCAACAAGTGACGCATCGGTTGGTGCCCGAGATCCGAACCTGTGAACCCTGGGCCGCCGAAGTGGAGCACGCGCACTTAACTGCTGTGCCACCGGGCCAGCCCCTGTAAATGACTTCTTCACTGTATTTTTCAAGTTATTTTTTAAGGGGTTGCTCAAGTATGTAACATATACATCTTAATATCTAAGAATATAGTTCAAATTTACACTAGCTTAATTCCAGCAATATACAGAATTTTTACTCATATATAGCTCTATTCCCTTTTGTCATTTTTGTGGTATTATTATGCAGATTATATCTATTTGTGATAGAACAAAACATATCATTACACTTATTTCTTTAATATCTGTAGTCACTTCCTCAGCCTAACACATTTTTGCACTCACCCAGGGCCTTTGTGCTTTTAATGAGAAACAAATTACACATATGATGCATTTCTATACAGATAAGCAAAACAGCACATTAAACACACAGTATTTTGTACAATTCCTTTAATAATAGCTAAGAGAAGAATGGAGAAAATAGGTATTTATTCTGTCTTTCATATTTACATAATTACTTATATGGTGTTTTTTTTTTTATGTTGGTATCAATTACCATCCTTGGTCAATTGCTTTCAACCCGAAGAACTCCTTCAGTAATCTTGTAAGGCAGTTGGCTATTAATATAATTTCTCAGTTTTTGCTAATTTGGGGAAGTCTTTATTTCATCTTTATATTTTACACAGTTTTGCTGAATCTAAGATTTTTGGTTGACAGGCTTTTTCTTTGTACACTTTGAATATGGCCTATGTTTGCCTTCTGAGCTCCCTTTTCTCTGCTGAGATATCACTTGTTGATTTTACTGGGGTTTCCTGTAAGAGCTGGGTAATTTTTTTTTGTGGTGAGGAAGACCAGCTCTCAGCCAACATCCATTGTCAATCCTCCTCCTTTTTTTTTCCCCCCAAAGCCCCAGTAGATAGTCGTATGTCATAGCTGCACATCCTTCTAGTTGCTGTATGTGGGACGCGGCCTCAGCATGGCCGGAGAAGCGGTGCGTCGGTGCGCGCCCAGGATCTGAACCCAGGCCTCCAGTAGTGGAGCACGCGCACTTAACCGCTAAGCCACGGGGCCGGCCCTGGGTAATTTTTTCAATCGCTGTTTTTCCCCCAGTGTACAGTGCCTACTTTCCTGTACCTTTGCATGTCTCATATTTTTGATATAAACCAGACATTTTAGGTAGTATGTTATAGCAACTCTGGGTACTGGTCCCCTTCCTATTGGGACTTTTTATTGTTATTAGCTTATTTATTTGTTCAGTGACTGGATGGATTATCGTAGTTAATTGTATGTCCTCCACACAGAGTGAAAGCTCTGATGTAGCTCCTACAATTGGGCATGGCTTTGGGCATGTCTACTATTATGACACAGTAATAATGACAGGGCTGTCTTCCTGTTTCATGGACACAGCCTGTAGTTAAACTAGATTAATTGCTAGCTGGTTGCTCAACTATTTTCACCATTGACCTGTGGGCATAACTTGCTCTAACAAATACTACAGTGAAATTCTGGCTCCTAAAATTCCTTTCAGAAGTCACTGTTTGACATGTATTCTGACACTTGGAAGTGTCCTCCCCACAGTCTAATTCTCTGGTTCCTTCCAGAAAATTAGCCAGCTTACATTCTAAGCTCTCTCTTCATTAAATACACAAATCTACTCATTGCCTTTTACCTCAGCCTCCCCTTTCTTGAGAGTGTCATTTGACTTGAACTTTTCATGATCTTTTGCTGGCCAAGTTAATTCCTTTGGGAAGGATTAAGAGCTTTGTGTTTTATGGCTGGCTTCTCCCCTGTCTCTGTGTCAGGAATCTGTAGCTCTGCAGGGAAGAATAGGAAGGCTCTTTCTGGGAGACAATCCCATTTTAGGGGCTGAGTGATCAGTGCAGTGGAGAGACAGCAGCCAGAGGTCCTCTTGATTGTCTCCTGTTACAGCCACCTCATGAGCTGGGGAAAGAGTGATCAGTGCCCAGTATTCTCAGCAAAGCATGAGCACAGCAGAGCCTCTGTACCAGGAGAAGGGGCTGGGTGCAAGAAGGGGGGCCCCATGTTTCATAGGAACCAATGAGGGACTGAAATTCAGCAATAGGGAGCTGAGGGCAGGATGGGTAATGTTGAAGTCCAGCTCATCCACGGAAAAAGTCCTTGTTCTGGAAGCTTAGAGAAAAATGTGTATTCTGGTTCTGGGGACAGCACTCTTGAGAGAGTGTTCACTTGTTTAGCTGAGAGTGTGGAGGGAGTGGATGTGGTTCAAATCCCATATACTTTTCCCTTTCTCACAGAATTTCGATTGATGTTCTTAAATAGATATTCCTCATTTACTGCTTCTCTTTAGGACAATTATCAGAGGCTTTAAATGATTGTTTTAAAATAATTTTCACCAGGTTCACTGGGGAGTGGGTCAGTGGAGTGCCTCATATTATTATACCACCCTAGTGTATTTAATACACTGCCCATATCAGAAACCCTCTCCAGATTGATAAACAATGACACAAAGTGCTGTAATATTTCTTATTTTATAGAGAAACAGAGTTGAAAAATTAATTTTTGGGCCGGCCCCGTGGCTTGGTTAAGTACGCACACTCTGCTGCTGGCGGCCCGGGTTCGGATCCCGGGTGTGCACCGACGCACCACTTCTCCGGCCATGCTGAGGCCGCGTCCCACATACAGCAACTAGAAGGATGTGCAACTATGACATACAACTATGTACTGGGGCTTTGGGAAAAAAAAAGGAGGAGGATTGGCAATAGATGTTAGCTCAGAGCTGGTCTTCCTCATGAAAAAAGAGGAGGATTAGCATGGATGTTAGCTCAGGGCTGACGTTCCTCACAAAACAAAAAGAAAAATTAATTTTTTATGGTTTGTAAAAACATATTGCAGACTTCAAAAATTTACTATTTAAAGGATTAACACATACAGCTTTGACTTCCTATTAAAAATACATTAGTCACATGATTATAAACTATTGCTAAAATGAAAACCACAGGCCCACCACTTTTGCTAGTCCCACATCACCAAACCACTGCTTAATACCTAACCTAACTGCAGCTTCAACCTTCCCCAAGAATGTAGTCTTAACTAGTCACTCTAGTCACCTTGTCAGCACCAATGAGGTAATCTGCCACATGGGCCCTCTCCATCCCCCAGAGGAAAATGAGGTAATCCACCTAATAAGACCTTTTTGTCCCCAAAGGGAGATAACCTTTTGTGAAATAATCCTTTTTTTTCTGTTTATGACTTCCTTGTCTTGCCTTTAAAATCCCTTCCCATTCTGTAGGCCTTTGGAGCTCCTCTACTTGCTAGATGGGATGCTATCCCATTGATGAATCACTCAATAAAGCCATTTAGATCTTTAAAATTTTCTCAGGCACATTTTAGTTATTTAACAGATTTGTTGGCAGCAACAAGATCCAAAGCAAACTTCTGACAGCATTTGGGACAATGATAAACACAGGAGTGGTACCCATAAACCCACTGAGTCCTCTGTCTTTCTCACCACTTCTGAGGGACATGAATAAGTTCCCTCTTGGTTCTGAGCTCCACTGTCTTGCCTAAAGCTCCCAATCTAATGGGCTTTGCAGTCAGTTCCCCATTTCTCCGCAATCACTAGTTTCACATTGGGAACGCCTTGTAGTTCAGACCACAGTTCCCCATTTCATTGGAAGCCTCAGCTCTTGGTTCTGTCCCTAGATTCCATGTTGGGAACTGCTGGCAGCTTAGTCCGCAATTCCCATTTGTTTGGAATTCTTCCCCAGATTCCATGTTGGGAACTGCCACTGGCAGCTGCAGTTTCCCATCTGGTTGGCATCAGCCTGCAGTCCCTATTTATTGATTTTTGTAGGTTCAATGCATTCCCTAGTCACAGGTTCCACACTGAGAATTGATGGTGTGCACTGGACCTTTTTCCCGGCCAGTCCACAGTAACATCTTTTGGTTACTGCTGGTATGTTAAGGTACATATGTTTATTTTTATTTTTTTATATAATTAAAGGCTATTGCTACAGAGGATCTCAGAGATCAAAGAGCTGCAAAAATTGGTAGGCATGGGGGGGGGGCGCATTTAAAGGCTGTTAGAGCACTAGCCATGAAAATCAAAGGCTCTCATATTAGGATAAGTTGGTCACAGAATGGGTTAGATTGACACTAGGTCACTCACCAACCTCAAGAAAATTTCTCTGCAATGAGGTACACTGTGAAACATCACATAATCTCCAGCCCTGTGGCATATCCTTTTTGAGTATCAGTTTGTCTCTGAGAGGCCTGAAGGCTTAGCTAAAATAAATAGAATCCTTAAAATCTGAAGAGTTAAGTGTAGCACCTTCAGGCACAACTGCTTATTTTGTAAGCAAAGAACTATGGTCCTGGAAGCTATAAATATCTACAAAAGGGGGCCCGCTCCGTGGTTTAGTGGTTAAGTGTGAGCGCTCTGCTACTGGCGGCCCGGGTTCGGATCCCGGGCGCGCACCGACACACTGCTTGTCAAGCCGTGCTGTGGCGGTGTCCCATATAAAGTAGAGGAAGATGGGCATGGATGTTAGCCCAGGGCCAGTCTTCCTCAGCAAAAAAGAGGAGGATTGGCATCGGATGTTAGCTCAGGGCTGGTCTTCTCGCGAAAGAAAAAAAAAAAAAAGAAATGCACTTAAAAACAAAAGCTTCAAAGTTCCAAAATAGATTACTGAATATTTCATTGCAAAAATTTAAGGAAAAATTAAAGATATAAGACATACCAAAAGCAAGACTACATGATCATAAACAAAAGTTCACCAAGTTAATGTCTTTACAGACACCCCCATATCTACCCCTGAAAGAAGGCCCCCACATAGGCCCTTCCCACAGTGGATGGACCTCTGAGGGATTTACTAGTAAGTTACATTATTCCCTTAAACAGCAATAGAAACTACAGTTAACATTAGTGAAAAACTTTGCCAAATTCTGGTAATCACCAGAGCTAAGCTCTCTACTTTAAACTCCACTTTGAGCCTGGAGATGGAATCCTGGGAGAACTGGTGAAATCCGGCTTTGAGTGAGAATTCTCACAGAGCCAGCTCTCCTGGATCACTGTCTGTAGTGCCCAGTCGAGAGAGGGAGATAAAATTTCACACTGTCCCTTCCTTTCCAAATCCAAACCAAACGGTTATTGATCCTTTCTTTCCCAAAGATAGCTATTCCCTTATTGCTTCTTTTATATTCTGCCCTAAAAACCTGGCATGGCTTTCTGCCTGCCCGAGACATGCAGGTTGTTGATTCTTTCTTTTGGCTATCTTTGGGAGTGACTCTAGATCTTGCAAAGATAGTATCTTTTGCACCCTCTTGGGGACACCTCTTGAGTCCAGGACATTGTTCAATATTGCCAGAAGTATTTACTGCTTGTCCCTGCTTATCCTGGCTGAAACCTGACAAGATATTCAAAAGGATTTATTCCATTTATAACAAGAAATTTGGCCATATTGCAAGCTGATATTTAGTGCTTAAGAGAAAAAATTTTTTGCCTTCTCCTCTAAGCTAAATGTACCCAGAAGGAAAGAAAAACATTCCAACATAGGCAGAAGGGTGTGTCAGTCCTTTAGCATCTAGGCTACAATCCAACTATTTGAGGAATTGAGAGCAACTGTCCTGGTCTCACAAATCCTTGCAAAACTAGAAATGCAGCTCTAGAGGCAGTTAAAAACTTTCTTACCAATCCTCAAACCTCCCCTATTCATGTCCAAAGGCTTATAAATTACTCCTCTTAGGAAATCAAAGTCCTTCTTGGGCAAACTTGCATTCCTCACCTGTGATCTTGAGATGTAAATGTTCAAGTATGAACTTCAGGGAGGTAATTCTCATCAGAAGAAAAATGAAAGGGGGAAAGGTCATTTGAAACTTGGGCAAATAAAAATCTTCTTAGTATTTCTCCACAGACATTAGTGAAAGGCTTTAGCAATCTGAGCAGGTAACCTTAACTGACGCCATCTACCAGAAAACAAGTTAGATCTAACTTCTTAATAACTAGTGAGTTTTACATTATCATACCTGTCTCACAGCTAAAATTTTAAAATGAAAACTATACAGTCTCTTCATCTGTTTGTATGTTTTGTAGAGATGTGGTATATTTCCACCTGTGGATGGTACTCTTAAAAATAATTTGTAAAAGAGTTCTATTTAATTGGCTTAAACAAACAAGTGCTTAGTATTCATAAAATTATCAAAAATATCATAGAAATTAACCCAAATGCTTTTCAGGTTCACATGATCTGGGAAAATATTACATACCAAAGCTAGTTTAAGTTTGTTGATTTAATTAAAATAGACATGTTTGGGCCAGCCCCGTGGCTTGGCGGTTAAGTGCGCGCGCTCTGCTGCTGGCAGCCCGGGTTCAGATCCTGGGCGCGCACCGACGCACCGCTTCTCCAGCCATGCTGAGGCCGCGTCCCACATGCAGCAACTAGAAGGATGTGCAACTATGACATACAACTATCTACTGGGGCTTTGGGGGGGAAAAGTAAATAAATAAATAAAAATTAAAAAAAAAAAAGACATGTCTTTAGAGTTATCAACATTGAATATAATACAGACATACAACTCTTATTACACCTGGGTTTATTAACCAAACAAATTCGTGTTATCTCTTACAAAATTTTTCAGCAATAAAAATTAGTTTGGGATGATATCTGATTTTGTCTAATGTCTAATGAAGATTTTGTAGATAATCTAAACATAGTTAAGAACAAGCAAATTAAATAGGTATAAGTAACATAAGAAGTTCAAAGTGTACTTTTTAAAGAGTCTCCTCAAATCTTTTTGATAACCTGTAAGCTTAATGTTTTACTGAGTTAACGATGAGTTCAGTTAAATTCACTGAATATCCAGATCATTTCCAAATAAGAAAAAATACTGTAACAGTAATTACTGAACATAGGTTTATCCACTTTTTGCTTCCTTCTACACAGGAATTAAAGATATTTGAATCTATTAGTAAACATGTCTTGTGCCATGCTGAAAAATTTACTATGAGGAAGCACATGTTTCTAGATATTATAAAAAGTATTTAAAAGTCTGCCAATCTACAGAATGCTAATGTACAATATAGTTCATAATTGCTTGCTTCTTAGTTTTCACTAGAAACTAAATATATCTAAGGGTTAAAATTCCTAATAGATGTAATTAAAACTGCTGAAAATAATAAGGAAAAGGAATTTTCTGTGTGGCCAGGGCTGGCTAAGATTGGAATAAATTTAATTAACTAAATGAGTTTTAATATAAAAGTAAGCCGCTGCAACATTAGTATTTGGTTTCCTCTCTGTTAAACGGACAATGTTTTCTAGGTCTGCTCTTGATAATGAGAAAGTATAAAAGGTCTGTTTCTTTTTCCTTTCAAATAATCTGCATAGAAAGAAAACAAGATCTTGTGTCTTGTCAAAATAATCACCTGTGTTCCATGCTGTCTTCATCAGGTCTTTGATACTTAGCTCAGTACTCTTAATATTAAGAGAGAGAAATTTTGTTCACAACTATGTAAGCTTCTATATTTACCTTTGAAATCTTCCATTGTCACTTTGGTCAAATAGATAATTAAATAGTTTCATAATGATTTGTGATCCTATTTAGGCAAGTATCTAAAACCTTTTGATATTTTTGACAAACTTAACAAAAAACCAATTCTAAATGCAGTGTTTTTTATTTGAACTAACGTTGGGTATTTCCAGAGGGCCCCCAGAGCATCTAAAAGGATTTTTTGCCTCCCCTTATAAAAAGAGAGATGTTAAACTAATTAGGCCATTTGATATGTTAAATTTCATGGGAAGCATTGTCAAATAAACATACTAAACCTTCTTTATGTTATGTCTGTATAGGTATATGTTCCACGTGTTTCAGAAATTGTGTAAATTTCCTGGAAATATGATATGTCCTGGTACAATGTCATTAGTCAAAATTCCAGTTATTACCTTAAAATGTTGCATGTTACAAATATAACCAATTTTCCTTTTTCATTCCATTATAATGACCTCTCATCAGATCTTTAACCAGGGGCATTTTTAAGTCTTTTGTCATTTACAGAGAGTTATGTTTTACTCTGATGCTTTTACATATGCTCCTGCAAAGTGCTTTATCTTCAAGGACATTCAAGGAAAGGACTTTGTGACAAGTATAACTTTCTGATAACTTTAAGATTGTAAAAATGAATTGTTAAGAATAAAGACTGCTCATAAATCTCATTGGAAGAAACTATACCAGGTCCTCCTCACAACCCAGACGACAGCAAAACTTCAGGGCCTTGAAGCTTGGATAGACCCCTCACAGCTGAAGAAGGCTCCACCTGACATGTGGTCCTGACAGATGCTGGAGACCTCCAATCAAATTGACAAGGAAGAGAAGTAGCTCACATCAATGTAGACTGCTTCCTCTTAAGATGCCTGATCAAGACTTCCTACTTTAGCTAACACAAAGCCCTTCTTTTCTTTCTTTCCCTTTCTCTAGCACTGGCTTGGCAAGATAACAAAATCATTCTATGTCCAAGGTCATGGCTAAGAACAGTAACCTCTCATGTTTAGACCAACTTTTTGTTTCAAGGTGGAGAAAATCTAATTGACCCCTGGCTTGAACAGGCAAATGCAACAATCCCTATGAAAAAATTCATTAACAATGCCACCTTAGTGAGAGTGGCTTGTGCTCTTAAAGGATTTATCTTTGCCTGTAGTGGTTATCATTCTCCTTGGGCCTATGAATGCTTGGATGGCAGATGCATAACTGGGCAATGCCTCTTACATTATCTAACTGAGCCTCTAACTTTCACAAGTGAAGTAAGACATCTCACCGGGTGAATCCGCTGAATTTACATCACTGAGTTAGAAAAGACAGAGCAGGAGGCACTCAGGACTCAGGATTCACTTCCTTTGAGAGGGCTATACTGTCCTGGTTAGGAGTAAAAGTAAATGAGAATACAATCAGAAAACCTCCCCTTAGCTCTTGAAGATATTGCAAAATCCATTGCTAAGACAATAGCTGCCTTAGACTAAAAGGTCCTTAGACTCTCTGGCCAAGGTTCTACAAAAGATGGCCCTCGATTATCTTTTAGCTGAGCAACGAGGTGTCTGTGCTGTGGCCAACACCACCTGCTACACCTGGATTAACACTTCTGGGGAAGATGAAACTCAATTACATAAGATCACTGAGCAAGCCACTTGGATTCTTTTATTTTATTATTATTTTTTTGTGAGGAAGATTGGCTCTGAACTAACATCTGCACCCGTCTTCCTCCATTTTGTAGGTGGGATGCTGCCAGAGCATGGCTTGATGGGTGGTGTAGGTCCACACCCAGAATCTGAAACCTTGAACCCCACGCTGCCAAAGTGGAGCCTGCAAACTTAACCACTATGCCACAGGGCCGGCCCCTTGGCTTCTTTTAAAAAGTGACCCCTTCAATGGAGTCTGTCTTTGACTCATTTGATTTTGATTGGTTTGGGTCTTGGAGACCATGGCTCCAAAGTGCACTCCAGAAACTGAGAACTATCCTGATTATAATCATAATAAACTCCCTGGTCATTGTATTATCTGAAAAGCTTTAAATGCATGTTACAACTGCTAACCACCAAGCAAATAATCTCTTTAAGAGTAGAACGTCAGAAAAGGTATAAAGAGGGGCCGGCCCGGTGGCGCAAGCGGTTGAGTGTGCGCACTCTGCTGCAGCGGCTGGGGGTTCGTCGGTTCGGATCCCGGGCGCGCACCGATGCACCGCTTGGCAAGCCATGCTGTGGCGGCGTCCCATATAAAGTGGAGGAAGATGGGCACAGATGTTAGCCCAGGGCCAGTCTTCCTCAGCAAAAAAAGAGGATTGGCAGATGTTAGCTCAGGGCTGATCTCCTCACAAAAAAAAAAAAAAAAAAAAAAAAAAAAGAAAAGGTATAAAGAGATCGACTTAAAGATTGTGAACCTGAAGCCTTGACCTGTGAATGTCACAGGGATTAAGCCAAAATATCATGACCTAAGCTGAGAGTGGTGCTAATGCCTTAAATGTTAATCACATCTCTCAGGTAAGCTGAGTCTGATCAAAAAGAAGAAATTGTGAAAAAGAAAACCACAGGACTCAAATGGAGTCACTTTTACTAGGCCCACATCACCAAACCAGGGCTTAATACCTAACCCAACTGCAGCTTCAATCTTCCCCAGGAATGTAATCAAACCGGTCAGTCTAGGATTTTCCGGTCAGCACTAATGAGGTCATCTGCCACATGGGCCCTCTCCATCCCCCAAAGGTGAGGTAATCCACCTAATAAGACTCTTTTATCTCCAAAACGGGGTAACCTTCCCCAGAATGTTCCTATTTGATGTTTATGACTTTCTTGTCCTGCTTTTAAAATGTTTCCCTTTCTGTAGCCCTTTGGAACTCCTCTCTATTTGCTAGATGGGCTGCTGTCCAATTTATGAATTGCTAAATAAAGCCAATTAGACATTTAAAATTTAAAAATAAAATATGGTTTACATGCTTTATCATGAATTTTTTATCATGAATATCAAGTTTCAAATATACAGCCTGAGATTTAAAAGTGTGCCTGACGGCTGATCCTAGCATGTCTTCTAGCATTGGTGGCTCATTTCCCTATGCTCATGTAGATAAGAGAAGAATGTAATTGTTTTTTGGGTTTTTTTTTTGCTGAGGAAGATTGGCCCTGAGCTAACATCTGCGCCCATCTTCCTCTATTTTGTATATGGGATGCTGCCACAGCATGGCTTGATGAGCAGTGTGTATGTCCATGCCCAGAATCCAAACCCATGAACCCCAGGCCGCTGAAGCAGAGTGTGCAAACTTAACCACTATGCAACTAGACCGGCACCTTAATCATTTAAGTCTTTTCAGTATTTATGCAAAAAGAAGCTGTTATAGTACATCTTTTTTTCTTCCCTTTGACACGCGAAGGTCAACTGGTTTACACTGTAAAATGTACTTTGCTTTCTTGTTCATGTAAAATAAATCCTGCACCTATTTTCATATCAATGGTGGTGTGCCACCAGCACGTGTGATGGGGAACACTGGGGAGCTGCTGCTGCTGTCCCTCCCCAGGCCGTCCCTGATGGAAGACAGGGCCCAATGGTCAGCAGGATGTCAAACTCCAGGCCATCATGACGCCCATGGCCCACAGTCCACCTATCTTCACATTTTCAGACTCTTAGCTCGTTGTCAATGGTCTAGCTGCCTGGCAACAAGAATATCAACTCCTTATCCAAGGTCACGCTTTTAGAAGAAAGCTCTCTGAGATAATCTTTCTCATAATTACTCAAATACAAAAGAATGTCACACGTCTCTGCACATAGTAAAAATCAAATCTCAGAGCCTCACCACCTCTCGGACTAATAAATTAGTTACAATTTCTGAAACACACACTGACACCTCAGTTGAACTCAGAAGCAGAGAAAGCAAACAGGGGGTGGGAGAGGCAGGCTTTAGAGTATCAAGACAGTGAGGGGCCCCTCTGCTCCCATGGGAGGTTGTGAATGGCTTATTTGAATAATTCAGTGGACAGGCATGGTAATGATATCCACTATGCTCCAGACCGATAAGACTGTGATACTATCTGTAAAAGTATAACACTGAACTATACACTATAAAACTAACTATATGTATGTTAATTCTACTTATATATAATATATACTTATGTATAATACTATACTGTATACATATATACTGTATATAGTATACTGTATATATCATATATATACTGTACTCTACATTTTTTCCATATATACACAAAAAGATACACACTATTTGCAGCATTAGATAATATTATAGTATATACTACATTATAATAGAGTACACAAATACTTTTTTATATATAATTTTATTTATTTATTTTTTTCCCCCAAAGCCCCAGTGGATAGTTGTATGTCATAGCTGCACATCCTTCTAGGTGCTGTATGTGGGACACGGCCTCAGCATGGCCAGAGAAGCGGTGCGCCGGTGCGCGCCCAGGATCCGAATCCGGGCCGCCAGCAGCGGAGCGTGCGCACTTAACCGCTAAGCCACGGGGCTGGCCCCACAAATACCTCTTTTTAATGTAGATGAAAAAGCCTACAAAACTACTATTGCACTGAATCCAGCAAAATATAAAATGGGCAAAACACTATGACCATGTGGAATTTAACCCAAGAAAGAAATGCTGGTTTTCCACCTGAAAATGGATTAAGGGAAGAAACCATTAGTAGAATCAACGTCAAAAAGTACAGAATCATCTCAATAGACACAAACAAGTATTAGACAAAGTTCAACACCGCTTCACAAGGAAAACACTTAAAAAACTATGATAAACTACCCCAGTAAACTACCTCAATCTGAAATAAAGCATCAGTGAAAACCCACAGCTGACACCATTCTTGATGGAGAAAAAACTGGAGGCTTTCTCTCTAAGATCAGAGAGAAGACAGACGTCTGCTCTCACCAGTTCTACCCAATGTGGTAAGAAAGGTGCTACCAGGGCAATTAGGCAAGAACATGCTAAAAAACCGTAACACATTTCAAAGGACATACACACATAGTTTCACAAACAGACATATAAAGTCACACAGGCTTTCTCACTGGACACACACGTGCACACACTCACACACAGACACCCAAAGTCACAAATGATCAGAGATAATGGCCCAGAGACACACAGCCCAGGCCCTGAAGAGGGGAGTCAGGGCCCACAATGGCTGCAATGATCACTGTGTTCCAGCCCCTCAGGCTGCTATGATCACTTCCAGAATCATTCCTCCATAATGTGCACCTTCCTCACTTTGCTTTCCCATTGAAGCTCAGTGCAGACAACAAAGATCTGTGCATCCTCACCCAGCCACCAAGTCCTCGGCTGCGGTCTCCAGTCTGTGATTCATCACCCCCTGGTCTCACCTGTGCACAGACTTCGTGTGGATCAGCCCTGTGGGCCATCCTCACTAAGGCCTTGATCACTGTCCCTCCCTGGAACATTCGCTAATGGGAGGTGGAGGCCTTGGACCTCAGCACCCAGGTCTCCAACCACAGACATCACCTTGGGGACCCAGGAAAGCACTGGAAGTTGTTGCAGGGGCACGTTGGGATGCAGCTTGGCTCATTTCTGCCTCTTCCCTTCAAGAAACAGTGGGTGTGGCCTCTGATGAAGGAGAGGGGCACCAACTCCTTCACCTGTGTACTCCAGGAAAGGGGAAAATCCCTGCTATTTCTGCCACTTCCCTTGGTGTCTTGCCCATTGCATTCTGAGAACCATGTGAAGGGAGGGGGGGTCCCGTGACTGTGGAGGGTCTGGATGAGACTACCATTTCCCACAGGCCTCAGGTCTGAAACTCTGCAGGGTGAGTACTGTTCCAGACAAAGTCACCACTGGCCTTGGTGGCTGGGCTCCAAACTCACTCTGGAGGCGGGTTCTGAGGTGAGGGAGCTGGGTGTGGTCAGCACATGAGCCACTGAAACCACAGGGTGGAAAGCGCCAGAGATCTCAGGGAGAGTGATATAGGTACAGCTGGGTCCCTGAGGGACTCCCAGAGCTAGGACAAGGGAGGGAATTTCTTTTTGACATTATTGGTGGCATTGAGACAACTATGAAACAGTATTTGGTGCAGAGGTGCTGTTTATGTGGCAGCCAGACGTAATGTATTCCAGGAGACTTGCCTACACGACATGGGTTCTGGGTTCTGCCATTGCCTCACCTCACAGTCACCCGGGGTTGCAAATGCGAAAACAAATACAGGAAATCTCATGTAAAATGGAGTCAGGAAGCACTGAAAGGGGAGCTCTCAGGCACTACTACTTGCCATATTTTGAAGACCCCAAACAGGAAGAAGTGTCCCTCCTGTTCCCCAACAGGAAGAAGCTTACTTGACAGACCCCAGCAGGAGGAGGGAATTACTCCTTGCCCAGCAACAGCCCAGCCAATGAGGAAACACCACACTCAGCCACTGTCACCACCCTGAACTCTCATTCTCCTTCAGCGGACTTCTGTTCCAGACAGCACCTGCCCACTTCCTCCTTTCTTCCTTAAAAGCAACTCCATCTGTTCTGTTCTCCCTACCTGCCTATGGTTCACCATAGTTTGCATGTCCTGAATGTACTTCCTCTGCCATTCCCAAATAAACTCATTTTACTGGAAAAATAACTTTTTTTTTAAATTTTAAGGTCAATACAACAGAAAATTCCCAGAGTGGGACAGGTGTTGCATCTAAACATGTTTCCCAGCAATGAGGCACAGACTAGTCTTCAAATGGGAAATTCAAAAGCTGGAAATGGCCTCAAGACCTGCTCTAGGACATGATGTTGATGCCCAAGGGTTAGATGAGGATGTACCTGGGCAGATCCCACTCTGGAGATGTGTTGGATGCACCTTTATGTTTCAGACCACCGCATTCCCAGGATGTGAACCGAGAAACCTGGTGTCAACTCAGACGGATACCAGGAGCCCTATCACTTTCTCACCAGTTATATGAATGACATGATGGCAGGTATAGCCCTAGAGGGAGTTTTCTAACTTCAGACTGGGTACCAGGAAAAGTCTATAGTGGCCGATGTCCTTCTTCCTCAGTCCTTCCACTTCTTCCTAAGAAGGAACCCAAGGTGGTAAAGGAAGTGTTGCACACGTAGCAATCAAAGTTCAGGAGAGTTTAACGTTGTCCTAGCATGTGAAAATGTTTTTGTTGTTTTCTTTTGTTTCTAGTACATTCACATACTATTTTAAGAATAGTTGTTGAGTTTTCACAAATGTATAGTTATACCACCATCACGATGGAGAACACTCCATCACCCCAAAGGAACACTCTCATGGTGCCATTTGTACTGAACCCTCCCACCATTAAGAACTGATCTGTTTTAGGTTCCTATACCTTTGTCTTGTCCAGAATGTCATATAAGTGAAACATTATGTTGCCTTACAAGTAGTTTAGAAACTTTGATGCCACATTTGTAAAAGTTTATAATTATACAAACCTTGCAGTGTTCTTGTGAGTTTAAAATTTTTAACATTGCCCATTATGCCTTCAAACCTAAGAGATTCCACTTTTATGAGCTATGTGAATTTGGGTAAGACCCTGTGCTTAACTTCCTTTATTTGCATCATGAGAGGAAGTATGAGGGCAGTGGATCAAATGATATACTAATAATTATCAAATCATATAATCTCCACACTGCTAAGAAAATATAAGTTAGCACTAAAAAAAGGGAACAAGTTTGGATTTCTGTTGTTATTTAATGAAAGAAACGCTGACAAGTTTACCACATCTTCCAGAACATCTCCTGGAAATGTAAATGGATGGAAATGATCTGTGAAAACAGTAAAAATGGGCTTTAGTGGCTTTGTGCATCATTGAAACAAAAACCACCCAGCTACTCCTTATAAAAAGGCATAGAACATTTCCCAGATTGAGGCTGTCATACTTACCTCCTTTGCCACCACACAGGATATTACTCAAAATGACACTGCGTGTGTGTCTACAGCTCTCCTCAGTTATTTCTTGGATCATTACCCTCTAAACAATTCATAGATTTTTAGTGGAAATCACTAAAAAAATCAGGAAATGACACTAAACTTGCACAGATATCATTCTAATCTTAGGAAAACCCATAATGGGCTACAACTGCGCAGACAACAAGAACCCTTCCTCAGACCGGAAAAACATGTTTCATGGGGTACAAATTGTGTCACTCAGTCTGAATAGTAGGAAAATGATATGCTGAATCAAAAGGCAATTTCGAATCATTTCAACTGATGTTAAACAGAAACATAAATAACACAAAAACCCATGGTCCAAAGCAATGGAAGTCTCGAGTTCCAGATACCCACGTATCTGGATCATGTTCAAATAGCACAGGCAGTAAAACGTTTAACCATGGCTAAAATGAAGATGAACTCTGTCTATGCCTTTATCTTTATGGGAACCATTGCTGTTAATCCCAAGAATGCAGGACTTTTGGTATTTCTGCCCATGGTTTACATCCACACCCAAGCAGTTCCTCCAACAGTGTTTAAGATGTATTAGATGGTGGGAAAACAATGATTGATGATGACATCCTCACTCACTGAGGTCCCTACCTACCATACAGAAGATATACATCCATCAATGGATGAATAGATACAGAAGATGTGGTACAGATATACCACAATAATAATATTATACAGTATTATTTAGCCATAAAAAAAAGAAAATCCTATCATTTGTGAAAACATGGATGAAACCTGAAGGCATTATGCTAGGTGAAATAAGTCAGACAGAGAAAGACAAATACCCTATGATCTCACTTATATATGGAACCTAAAAAAAAAAAAAAAACAAACTCATAGAAAAAGAGATCAGACTAGTGGTTACCAGAGGTGGGGGGTGGAGGATGGGGTAGGGGGAATTGGAGAAAGGTGGTCAGAAGGTACAAACTTCCAGTTATAAGATAAATCATTACTAGGATGTAATATACAACGTGACATCTATAGCTAACACGGATATATGATACATAGAAAAGCTGTTAAGAGAGTAAATCCTAAGAGTTCTCCTCAGAAATAGAAAATTTATTTTCTTTATTCTTTTCTTCTTTCTTTTCTTTCTATCTATATGAGAAGACAGATGTTAACTGACTTATTGTGGTAATAATTTTACAATATGTGTAAATCAAACCATCATATTGTACACCTTAATTTATACAGTCATGCATGTCAATTTTTTCTCAATAAAACTGGAAAAAAAGGAGTCAGAGACTTCTGGTCTCTTTACTGTCACACAAGGAGCTCAGAAGGCAGATTCCAGTTCTAAAAAGAAAAAAGCCAAGAAACTTGAAATCAACAACTCTTACACCAGAGAATGAAGGTCACAGGTAAACCATGTTCTCCTCAACTAGAAAGACTAAAAAGTAGCCATTAAAAAATAGCCGAAATATTCTGTTCTTAACAAGACATGTCCTAAAAAGAATTTATTTCACAAGAGTAGAACTGACTGGGATTTTTCCCAAAGCCTAACTGACTAGGGGTCACTGAAATAGCACACTTGAGATTCTTCTAGCCTTTTCTGCTCTCAAAGGTGGGGCAATTGTGAGGATGATAGGGTTTTTCCCATACTGACACCAAATATTTGGTGTCTCTTCCAATTCCACTTCAACTCTACATCACCAAAGAGCTGTCCAAGAGTTCAATTCAATTCTAACACTAACTACCCAGAGTTCACATTAGACTCCACATGTTAAGAGCTCAGTCCCACAAACTGCCCCTTCTTTAGATGCCAACCACAAAGGGGGTGCCCAGGCCACCAATATTTCTACACAGCCATCTACAGATTCATAGACTCTAATGCCTCATTACATTTGGTGATTTACCGAAATGATTCTGAGACTTCAGCAAACCACTTTACTTACTATTATTGGTTTACTATGAGGACATAACTCAGGAACAGACAAAAGGCAGAGATGCATAGGGCAAAGTAGGGTAGCGGTATGGGTGAAGGGAGTGAGGCAAGGGGCTGCAGAGATTCCACATCCTCTCTGGACACTCCACCCTCCCAACACCTGGCGTTCACCAACCTAGAAAGGCTATGAATTCTTTAAGGGTTTTGATGGAGGTTTCATTACATGGGCACAACTTACTAAACCATTCCATTAGTGATTAACTTAAATTCCAGCCAGGCTCCTCTCCACAGAGGCTGGGAGCTGGAGCTGTAACTTCCAAGCTTCTAAACAAGAAATGGTGTTTCTGGTGTTCATCTCCCATCCTGAAGCTATCTAGGAGCTGGCCAACAGTTGCCTCTAAAACAAAAGATACTCTCTCACCCTTACCACTCAATTAATTCCAGTGGCTTCAAGAGGTTTTTGCTAGGAACTGAGGACAAAGACCAAATATGTTTCTTATTATAGCACAGGAGGTCAAGTCCAGAGACACAGACTCACTAAAGATTGAGACTAAATCATCAGACTAGAGGATGCTTCCCCTCTGCCCACACCTACCTCTACATCAACTGGGCTCTCATTTAATATTAGTGGACTACACTGAACGAACTAGATGCTTTCCAGTAACACCAAGAAGACAAGGATGTCCCCTCGCACCGCTCCTAGTCAACCTTGTACTAGAATTCTTAAGTTAATGCAATTAGACATGAAAAGGAAATAAAAGGTACACAGATTAGGAAGCAGGAAGTTAAAACTGTCCTTGTGGCACAAGATTGTCTATGGAAAAAATCTCAGAGAATCCCCAATAATAAAGAAAATCCCTTGAACTAAGAGGAATGTAGAGGAAGGTTAAAGGATAAAATGTTAATATACAAAAGTCAATTGCTTTCCTATAAATCCACACAAATATAGTGCCTACATCTTTGACAAAGAACCAAAGGCAATTCAATGGGAAAACAAAGTCTTTTCAACAAATCATGCCAGAAAAACTAGTGATCCATATACAAAACAAAAGAACCTAGACACAGACTTTACATTTTTCACAAAAATTAATTAAAAATGAATCACAGATCTCAGTATAAAATGTAAAACTACAACACTCCTAAAAGATAAAATAGGAGAAAATCTAGGTGACCTTGAGTTTTGTGATTAAATTTTAGATACAACACAAAAAGCAGGACCTAAGACAAAAAAAATGTTTGCCTTTATTAAAATGAAAAGCTTCAACTTCATGACACACACTGCTGAAAATAAAAACACAAGCCACAAACTGGAAGAAAATCTTTGAAAATCACTTACCTGATAAAGGACTGGGACCCAAAACAAAAACAAGACAAACAACCCAGTTAAAAATGGGCAAAAGATTTTAACACTCACTCCAGCAATGATATATAGATGGTAAATTAGCCGAGGAAAACATGCTCAAAATCATGTCACTACGACATTGTAAATAAAAGAAGAATGAAGGGGCCAGCCCAGTGGCGTGGTGGTGAAGTCTGTGTGTCCCACTTCGGTGGCCCGGGACTCGCAGGTATGCATCCTGGGTGCAGAGCTATGCACTGCTTATCAAGCCATGCTGTGGCAGCATCCCATATATAAAGTAGAGGAAAATGGGCACGGATGTTAGCCCAGGACCAATCTCCCTCAGCAAAAAGAGGAGGATTGGCAACAGATGTTAGCTCAGGGCCAATCTTCCTGACCAAAAAAAAAAGAAGAAGAATGAAATATCAACAGATACTTATTACAATGGCTGAAATTAAAAACACTGAGAACAACAAAGGATGGTGAAGACAGAGAGGAACAGGACCCCTCATTCATTGCTGGTGGGAATGGAAAATGGTATGTCCACTTTCGAAGAAAGGCAGTTTCTTACAACTAACCCTGCACTTACCACACGATGCAGCAATCATGTTCTTCAAACTTATCCAAATGAGTTGAAAACTGATGTTCACAAAATCCCTATACACGAATGTTTACAGGAGCTTTATGCACAATGGTCAAGACCTAGATGCAACCAATTTCAATAGGTGAATGGATAAACAATCACTGGTACATCCATAGGATGAAATATTCTTCAGTGATGAATAGAAATGAGGTTACCAAGTGAAAAAAACATGGAGAAACTTTAAAATCATATTTGTAAGTGAAAGAAGCCAATATGACAAGGCTACCTGCTGTATGATTCCAAGCATGTGATATTCTGGAAAAAATGGAAGTATAAGACAATGAAAGATCATTGGTTGCTAGGGATTTGGAGGTGTGGGAAGGATAAATGAATAGATGGAGCACAGGAGATTTTTAGGACAGAGCAAGTATTCCACATGACACAGAAATGATGGAGACAGGTCATGTGACATTAGCCAAAGCCCAGAGATTGTATAACACAGTCAACACTTATGTAAACTAAGAACTTTCATGCATCAAACTGGCTCATGAAATGTAACAAATGTACCACAGTAATACAGGATATAAAATATGGGGCCAACTGTGTGGAGGCAGAGGGGTTATGTGGGAAATCTCTGTACTTTCCCATCAAGTTTTCTGTAAACCTCAAAATGCTCTTAAAAAAAGTAAAATCCACTAGAAAAAAGAGAGAGAGAGGCATTAACATTCACCCGTTTACTGACTAATGACAGAAACAGATCACCTTTCATTCCATTAATCTGAAATTATTTCGGGCCGGCCCCGGGGCTTAGCGGTTAAGTGCACGCGCTCCACCACTGGCGGCCTGGGTTCGGATCCCAGGCACGCACCGATGCACCGCTTCTCCGGCCACGCTGAGGCTGTGTCCCACATACAGCAACCAGAAGGATATGCAAACTATGACATACAACTATCTACTGGGGCTTTGGGGTAAAAAAAGGAGGAGGATTGGCAACAGATGTTAGCTCAGAGCCGGTCTTCCTCAGCAAAAAGAGGAGGATTAGCATGGATGTTAGCTCAGGGCTGATCTTCCTCAGCAAAAAGAGGAGGATTAGCACAGATGTTAGCTCAGGGCTGATATTCCTCACACACACACACAAAAAATTATTTCAATAAGCAATAATGGTTCTCTATGAGGTCTGCATCCTGAGACTTGGAAGAGAGGAGAAACTTCCACTGAATGCCTTGTTAAGAGCCCAGCACAGTATATTCTCAGAAATGAAATGAGTGCCTTTGTTACTATCACTAGTGTCTGGAACTCGCATGTGGATAGAGTGTCCTGGTGAGGATGTGTGTGTTGCCTTCATATCTGTTGAGACAAGCAGATTTCTAGGGTAGATATCTCCGAGGCAAGAGGTTCCCAGAGTTCTTTTGCCACAAAGGGGCAACTCTCAGGGAATCACCCACAGTCTGTAATGTCTGCAGCTGGAGTCAATTGTTGGTGGGTGCTAAGATGACTGCTGGATGTATGGTCAGTGTGATGACCCTTGGATCTGGTCCTTCATCAGAGATGTCCCAATTAAGACATGAAAAGCAGCAACTCTGCCTGAGCTCCATGTGTACAAATGAGGTGATGTTGTCCCCAACGTCTATGAACTCCCACTGCTTTTCACTCAGGGAGTCCTAAGAAGCTCCCCAGGGAGCCTGGGGATCTGGAGAAGGGATGACATTTTTCAACACCTTAGCACCTGGCAAGGGACTGAGAACAAGAAAGGCCACCTCTCCTGCAGGTAAGATATCACAGAGGGCCCAGGTTTGGCTCCATCATGTCTCCAGGAGGTCTCAGCAGCCATGCTGAGCTCTTGGGGTGCTCTTTCCAAGTCCCAAGTCAAAATGTATTGCTGGATAGGTGGTCCCATGCTCAGGGCCATCTACCTTCAGGATAGCCTCATAAGTAGAGATAATTGCAGCTCTAATGACAAGCAATTTGTGGCCTAGAACAGGTTCCTGCATCAGAAGCCTATGGACAATGTAAGGCCGTCATGGGTACCCAAGGAGGCATGACAGAAGGTCACTGAGGCCTCTATAGTGAAGGAGACTCAGGGCACTAACAGGAATGTTTGCTGTATGACAATTTGAAGACAGCCTCCAGACTTTTGTGATGCGGTGCCCATTCAAGTTGGCAAATTTGCAAGTAGCAGCACAAATGGGGTCAAGTAAAACTTGTATACAAGGAAAATATTGCCTCCCAAACATCAAGAGAACCTAGTAGATGTTGTGGGTGCTAAGGGGAACAACAGCTATTTCTTCATGGTGTCAGAGAAGGAGCAGGTCTCAGATTATCAAATAATTTCCAGAAATTTAACAAAGTTGCCAGGGACTCATACGCATGGCAATGTCCCATCCACTTTTTGTTAGCTCCTATTTTCAATACGTGTAAGTCCTGAATGTCTTCAGAGGAGATATCATTAATGTAACCTCATACCTGTGTTCTTGGAGAAACCAGAATGCAGGGCAGATCCTGCTGCAATGACTGTGTGGGAGGGCACAGCTGTTGAAGATCCATGAGAACCCAGTAAAGGTGCATCATATCCCTTCAGAGGTGAAGGCCAAGTGCAGCTGAGAGGCTGTTCACATAGGCACTGACAGAACAGACTTAGCCAAATCTGTGAGAGCAGGATATTTATCAATTGCTGATTGGCTGTAGTCAGTATTTCCATACTGCTGGGGACTGGGTATAGAGGCCTATGTGGTGCAACCATAGCCTCAAGTTGAGGTAAACGACTCTGAGATGTTATTCATTCTTTCCAGGCTTAAGACAATTTGGGCTGTTAGAATAAGCACTGGGAATAATCAACCCTTCACTAAATTTTCTATATAGTCTTCAATCCTTCAAGGCCCTGGGTAATATACATTGGACCATATTAACTACGTGATTTGGGGGTAAAGTCTGTGAGGTCCAATTTTGTCAAGCCAATTTGTAAGTGGTAGAAACTTCATTTAATTCTTGATCATTGGATCAGAGCTTCCCAGCTCACTATGGGATGATTTAGGACAATGAGTGCTACGACCATGGAGAATTCAGGTAGGACCATAGTTCTGATGGTTAAGGAGAAACATTGGTCCTATTTCTCCTCTGTATTACATTCATTAATGCCCCTAAGATCATGAAGGTCATCTTACTTAAGTTTAGTTGGATCCCAGGAATAACTGTAATTTGACACCTAGTATTGATTAACTGCTTGAAGGTTGCTGAATTAGTGCATTACAGCAGATAGCAAAATTAATTCAGAACCTGTGTTGTAGAAGCCCAAAGCCAAGCAATGTAGCTTTATCTGTTTAGGCATGTAAACTCTTTCAGTATATTTTGGATTTCCAATTTGGTCAACTGTAGACCTTTCTTTCAGTAATTTTTTCATTTGTACCTCCCTCTTGTCCTTCCCTGTTTTGTTATTTTGGTCATTGGACATACTTCAGGGAAAAGGGTGTCCTTTCTACCCTAGTATTTATATATTTTTTCTCCCCAAGAGCCTCAAAACAGTGCCATCAGGGTTAGGAGCCTCTCCCCATGACAACTGGGTGCTTCAGTGAGTTTAAGTTCCCTGGACTTAAGTCAGGTTTGAACTAATCCCCATTGCTGTGCCACAGGGGTGCCATGGGTGTTGTCCTCTATAACCCCAAGGGTCAGGATCTTTGTCACAGTAGAGGCAGGGGCAGCAGCAGCAACAGAGGTACTTCAGGGTCCTGGTGAGCCCTCTGGTATTAGGAGTGTGGACTCCACCTGCCACCTTCTGGCTGCCTTTCCCCCCCTCCTCTCTTTCTCTTTTTAAATGACAGCTATTTCAGTAGTGACCACCGATGCGCCGTCCTCTTGCACAAGGTATAGTCCCCCTGTGGCACCCCATCCCTGGGGAATGTCAGGGCTAACACAGCCTCTGTCACAGCTTCACTCTGACACACAGATAAATCCCAGCAAAGACCTTGAAACAGGACCACTTTAAGGATGCCCCAATCCCATAATGCTGCTCTGAAATGCTTATAAATTCTCAAAATTACCAACTTGGGTGGTCTGAACCTAGAACTGAGGCTTGGTGGGTCAACACTGCAACACGGGGCAGCACAGCTCACAGCACAGGCTCCCCAGCAAGCAGCAGCCCACAGCGCAGGCCACCACCAGGCAGCAGAGCAGGTGAGCAAGTCAGAGCAGAAGACAGACCCACGGGGGGCGGGTCATGTCTGGACATGATGCTCAGGGTGCCAGCTGTTATGGTCACTGTAGAGGGGTGGGTCCCTTGTTGACACTGATGCCAATGTGGCACACACACACACACACACACACACACACACAGGGTATAGGAAAAAGCTTAGGACTCACATAATAGAGGTTTCAGGAGAGCAGGGCTGGCCTCTCAAGCAGCTCTGAAATGGCAGCAGAGAGCAAAAATGAAGCCTGGCTTGAGTGTTCATTGGGGTTAGAGAGAAAGTGGGGCCGGGGCAAGAGTCCTTCACACAGGCAGGGGATTGTGTGGTGGGAATCTCCTGCCTGCTCTAGAGGAGAGAACACCCAGGCTTTCTCATCAGCTTGTCCAGGTTGGGGCACAAGGGGAAGAGGGTGGGGTGAGGCATAAGCTGTGAGCAGTCAAACATGCAAAAGTATGGAGTGCAAATGCTCATTAAAAGGACAAACATGGGTAACCATGGTGAAGCATTTGCAATTGCTTTTTTTATATAAGGAAACACTAACGGAGGCTCAAAAAATAACCAAATTGTGTATTTGGGGGTCACTTGAGTAACAGCGCTGGAGGGGACCAGGATATGTTGGTCGTAAGTTAGACTTTGCTGTTTTACAGATTTATTTTAAAAAAAGAGAAATTTACATATACTATATTTTACTATTTAACAGTCTTCTATTTAACTTTAACTTTTGTACTTAGGAAACCATTCTAGGATTTAATTCCTTTAAACACTAACAATTACAAAAGTACAACCCTAAAATGTAAATTTTCAAATCTCTTTCTAATTAAAAGGACGAGCTGCATCCTAGTTGTCCTTCCCCTCTATCTCACACTGGGGGTATTTTCAGGAATAAGCAGCATATTATAATGTAACAGGGGTTTGCGTTGAACTCCTTACATATATTGGACTTGCAAAGATTTACATAGGCTTTCAGAAGTTTCCCTCACATCAATTAAAACAGAAATCCAATTGCTTTAGACTTTTAAATTTCTATGTTCTCCAGAGACATACATATAGAAAAATTGATCTAAAAATAAAAAATGCGATCAAAAACTTAACACATTTTCTCACATCTTGAGGTTCTCTTGCCTAAAAGGAAGAAAACCTCTCTTGGTTCCACAATTTTCTTGCTTTCCTCACATCCTATCTCTCAACCAACTTACAGTTTCAGGGCCCAAGTGCTAAGGGAGACTAGAGCCAAAGGGCTGCACTATTCAATCAATAAAGGAATCCAAAGGAAAAAAACACAAATATTGGAACCAGCACAGATGAGCAGCCTGGTTCCCACAGGACAGAAAGAAAGCCACATTCAGAAGCTTCCATATTCCTGACTCTCCTGGTTGAGACAGAACCCCTGGGGTGAGTCTGTCCCTGGTGGAGGAGGGTGGGGCACCTGAGCAGCCACAGGAGTGAACTCTGGGAGCTCCACACACCCTCCTCTCCCCAGGGAATAACGCAAATGGTCCCTCTCTCAGGCTTCCCTTCTCACAATGAGGAAAACTCAGCTGGATTCAGCTTAAGGTTCTGACCCAAGTGAACTCCCAAATTAATGGACCAGGACACAGAATTCCTGACTTTCACAGACTTTCTCAATGTAAACTAATTATTCTGAGTCACCTGCACTGTGGATGCAAAACTCCAAGTCTAGAAGTGGGTCCCAGGAAACCACAGTTACAACCTCAGAAAGGGCATCACCTCCCCACCCCCACACTCACCTGCATTTACAGCTCTCTAGCACTCTGTAGCTCCTCTCAGTATAGAGGCTCCTTCCATGGTGAGTGTGAACAGCTAAGACATGTGCAGGGGGAGGCCCCCCAGGAAGAACAACTGGGCCTTCAAGTCCTTCCCTTTGCAGGCCCAAGGAGGCCTTAGCTTAGATTCACTGCTCTCAGGCCTCTGCCCCCACTGGAGTTTTTCTGGACCACACTGATATTTTAAATGACACAAACCCACTATTTGAACAATCCAGTAAAAACACTCAAACCAGTCTTTATGAAGAAAAGAAGAAAGCAAATGGTAAGGCACTTTGCTGGCTCAACAAGAAACCCCACAAGAATGTATTGCATTCTGGAAAAAAACAAAGATGTTAATTATTATTTCCATGACAAGAAATTATTTTATAAACTATTAATCATATTAAGCACGTCAGGTCTACAAATCTAAGCCCTGAAAGTCCATTTGAACTCACTCAAAATAAAAGAACAGACCTCAGAATATTACTATCATGCTCAGGGGAGGAGAAAAGAAAACCAATTTTTAAATCATGCAATGTAATACTGGAATCCTTTACGTTTTCTAAAATTCACCCCTTTTTTCCCTCTTCGGAAATATTTTATATCGTCTTTCAAGTTGTATTGATTAAATAAATTTTTATTCATTGAAAAACTGAGACTAAATTAAAGTGCAGTTATTAAGTATTATTACTAGTTTATTATTTTATTAGTATTATTAAGACTAAAACAAATCTTTTAAAGGTAACAAACCCAAAAAGGGGCAGTACTGACAGGGCAGATCACCCTGAAAAGTTTGCCAAGAGGAACCTTCACCCAAAATACTTAACAATTGAATGTCTGTTCCCAGCAGATATCCGAGGAAGAGAGGCACACGGATTTTATACAACGTAGTTCCGGGTAGTTATCTGCTACTTTTTCTCATGTAAAATATCCACAAACAAGAAATAAACCCTTTTAAAAAGGCCACCTATTGACTATAGAAAAATGATAAACAATTAAAATATTGGGTCTGTTTGTAGTTGATAATAATGCTGACAATCAGAGATAGGAAGTTGGCATTTGGGAATTCGAGGAGAGATCTGGAAATCTGGGCATTTATTGCTGTCTTAGGAAGAGCTGGTGCGGACAGCATTGTGGATTTGAGACCCGGCTACGGAAACATTTAGAAAACTCAGGAGAAAATGGATGTACCCTGGGGAGAAAAAAGGGACTGGGGACCGCACAGACTACATCTCCTCCCACGGGCGATTCCCCAAGACTCAGTCACAATTGTCCCTGATGACCCTCCCAGTGATCACCGCACCACGTGGGGACACGCGGGGCTGCGGGCGCAGAGCTGCCCAGAGAGGCTCCGGGGCCCAAGTCGCCGCGCGCAGTGACCACAGGACGCCCGGGGTCCCGGCTGCCGGCCCGGCCCCCACGCTGCGGCCGGAGGGGACTGAGGTCCGAGCGGCGCCCCCGCGGACTCGGGTCCGCAGACTCGGAGGTGACCGCGGGGAAGCCGGTCCCGCCACAGCGGGTCAAACCAGAACCTCCTCCCCCGTGTCCACACCCCCTGGGCCAAGCTCTCACCATTTCTAAGTTTCCTGGGTCCCCCGCGTCCTCCCTACAATTCGGCACAGGTCACAGAGCGACACGGTCAGCGGCGGAGCAACGTGGGGCCTTTAAAACAGCGGCCCGTGACCGGAAGGACTGTGGCGCGAGCAGGAAGTCGGGGTGGGGGCGGAGCGTCGCCCCACCCACCTGCCCCGGAGCCGACCCTGATTGGACAGTTCGAAAGGCCTCTGTCCTGAATGACAGCGGTATGGAGATTAAAGGTCTGACCTGACCCGCAGCTGGACCTTATCCTCTCTGGGACATTTTCCATTGAAATGTGATGCTACGAGTCCACTCGGGGAACTGTGACCCTTCTTTGCAAACACAGACACTTAAAAGTCAGCTCACCGTATGTAATAATTAGTCTGTCTCCACTTTGATCTTTAATTTTCCACCCTGCGCTTCCCCACCCCCATTCACATCATATTTTGAAGATCCTTTGGCCTCTCAACCCACTTAGCTCTGGTGGGAAGTTGGAACCCGCAGCCCTAGGGCTGCGCGCGCCCTAGGCCGCAGGCCGCCCTGAACCTGGGCGCAAGGACTGTTCTCAGTCTAACCACAAGGTATGAGATGTGTTCATTCAGTTCTCAGGTGTATATTTTACCCGGGAGCGACATTTATGTTAGATCAGTTTTTTAATATCTTGAGAGAAGTTTGAAATGTAAAAGCTTATACTATCCCTAAGGTAATTCAACTCCTATTTGGACTGATATAACAAAAAACAAGAAAAGGTTATGTAAATGTGGGATGTACCTGGAAAGTATTCATCTGTTTAAGAGATTGGATTGCAAAACTCATTTGCATAGCAAAACTCTTCCTGCATTTATCCACTTATTTGAACAGTTTTTTTAAAGATACAATACACATACTATACAATGGAGCCCTTTAACATCTACAACTTGCTGGTCTTCAGTATATTGACAGATATGTGCAATTATCACCACAGTCAATTTCAGAACATTTCTATCACCTAAAAAGAAACACCTATACCCTTAACCTATCATTGCCCTATCTTCCCCGCCTAGTTCCTCCAAGCGCCAGCCCTAGACAACCACTAATCTGTTTTCTGTTTCTATAAATTTCTGAATTTGTTGACTTTCATATGAATGGAATTATACAACGTGTGGTCTTGGTGTTTGACTTCATTCACTTGGTATAATTTTTTCAGGGAATTCCGTGTTGTAGCTCGTATCAATACTTCATTTTTTTTTTAATTGAGATATAATTGGCATTTAAGATTATATTCCTTTCAGGAGTACCAAAATAATGTGGTGAGCATAAGTGAGGCCATCTTGTTATGCTAAATGGCACCAGCCCCCACTCTGTATGACTACTTGCTGCTCTGCATGTACTCTAAAAAAATTCACATGCTCTCCTGATATATGGCCTCCACTGTTGTATGTACTCCCCAATAGCTTGATAAATTAAAACTTTGTTCTTTGAGTTTCTCTCCAGGAAAAGGCTGACCACAAGCAGGAACACACCTACATGGTATCCATCACAGCTGACAGAAGAACGGAACAATAAAAGACCCTGGAGTCCATCATGCCTGAAGGAAACCTCCTCCTTACTGCCCATTTTCCCTATATAACTACTTCAAGATTCTGTAATTCTCGAAGATGGTTTTTTTGAGACATTAGTCTGCCATCTCCCCAATTATGCCAGCTAATTGAATTAAAACTTCCTTTTTAAATCCCTAACTCGTTGTGATTAATTGCCTCAGATCACAGCAAGCAGAGCTAGCCCATTGCTCGGTATCAATGAGTCTAGTTAATGTGCATCACCACATGTAGTTATAAATTTTTTTCTGTGGTGAGAACTGGTAAGATCTACTCTCTTAGCAAATTTTAAATATACAATTCAGTAGTATTAACTACAGTCACCATGCTGCACATTACATTTCCATGACATTTATTTCATAACACGAAGTGCTTTTGACCACCTTCTATATTTATTCCATAGAAGTTACATCTTATCTATTTTTAAGTGACTAGTTCAGTAGTGTGAAGTTCACTGACATTGTGAAACCAATGTCCCGAACTCTTCATCATGCAAAACTGCAACTCTATCCATATTAAACAACAACACCCCATTGCCCTTGCTCCCCAGCCTCTAACAACCACCATTCTGCTGTCTCTATGAATTTGACTACTCTAGGTACCTCAGTGGAATCATATAGTTTTTATCCTTTTTTGACTGCCTTATTACACTTAGCATAATGTCCTCAAGGTTCACCCATGTTGTACCATGTGTCAGAATTTCATTTCATTTTTAAGCTGAATACTATTCAGTTGTATGTGTGCAGCACATTTTGTTGATCCACTCATCTGTTGATGGATACTTGGGTTGCTTTCACCTTTTGGCTACTGTGAATAATGCTTCAAGAACACAGGTGTACAAATATGTGTTTGAGTCCATGTTTTGAATTCTTTGGAGCATATACTCAAAAATGGAATTGGTGGATCATGTGGTAACACTGTGTAATTTTTGAAAAACTGCCATACTGTTTCCCACAATGGTGACATTGTTTTATATTCCCACCAGAAGAGCACAGAGATTCTCACGGGTATTTTCACTTTCTTGATGGTGTCCTTTGAAGTACAAAAGTGATTAATTTCAATAAAATTCAAATTATCCAATTTTTTTTACTGTTTTTGCTTTTGATGTAATATCTAATAATTCTTTGCCAAATCCAAGGTCCTATTTTCCCCTGTTTTTTCTAAGATTACTATTGTTTTATCTCAGAATTAGGTCTTCCATCCATTTTGGTAAGTTATTATATGTGGTATAATGTAAGGGTCCAAATTCATTTTCCAGCATGTTGCTATCCAGTAGTCCCAGCACGAATTTTTTAAAAGAATATTCATTCCTCATTCTTGGCACCTTTTTTGAAAATCAATTGACCACAGATGAGAGGGTTTATATCTGTAATCTCAATTAAATCCATCAATCTGTGTGTCTGTCCTTGTGTCGTTACCACATATCTTGATTACCATGCTGAGCACTCAGATTTGAAATCAGGAAATGTTAATCCTACTACTTTGTTTTACTTTTGAAGATGGGTTTATCTATTCTGGTTCCCCTGCAATTCTATTCAATTTATGAAACAACTTGCTAATTTCTATTGTCAACTTCAAAAGCAAATTTGCTTGTTATTTTATCTCAAAATGTTTGTTCAAAAATAGACAAGGATTGCAATTTTGGATGTGCATGCTTTGCAAACCATAGGCAAATCCAGAAACTAAAGAAAAGGATCTGGGGCCAGCCCCGTGGCTTAGCGGTTGAGTGCACACACTTGACTACTGGTGGCCTGGGTTCAGATCCCAGGGGCACACCGACTCACCACTTCTCCGGCCATGCTGAGGCCGCGTCCCACATACAGCAACTAGAAGGATGTGCAACTATGACATACAACTATTTCCTGGGGCCTTGGGGAGAAAAAGGGGGAAAAAAAGGAGGAGGATTGGCAATAGATGTTAGCTCAGGGCCAGTCTTCCTCAGCAAAAAAAGAGGACAATTGGCATGGATGTTAGCTCAGGGCTGATCTTCCTCACAAAAAAAAAAAAAGAAAGAAAGAAAGAAAAGGAGCTGCTTTTATAGAGAAAAAGGGGAAGTCGGGAGGGGCTGTTCTAAATGAAAATCCATTTTGGGAAAGTAACGGCTCAGGGCAGTAAGGCCTTCTTGTTGGGTAAGCTGTGGCTTTTCTCATTGGCTGGGTCATTGCCCAGAGAGGAGAGAAATTTTCTTTCAGTAGTGAAGTAGTTTTACTTCCTGTCAGAGATGAAAGCCATCCTCTCTTCCTGTTTGGTGTAATTGAGGATGTGTGGTAGAGCGTGCGAGTTTCCCCTACAGGCCTTCCTAACTCCAATTTAGTTAAGGTTTGCTTTACTGATATTCACAGTATAAAGAAGTCAGCTGAGATTCTGATAGGGATTTTGTGGAAAATCTAGATCATTGTGGGAAGTATTGCCATCTCAACAGTGTTAATCTAAGGATCCATGAACATACGCTACTTTCCCTTTTATTTATTTAGTTTTAGGGTTCACCCTTTTTTCTTGCCTCTGTTGGTTAGGGAGAAATAAAGAGCAAGAAAAAGGATGGCATCACTCCAAGGCCTTTGCACATCTTTATTAAAGATTAGCAATGTCCAAATATCCAAATCCCCTCCCCACCTCACCCCATTCCTTTTAATTTTCAAAAATGCAAGTCACATTTTTGGCAATAAAAATATTTTAATGGCTATCATTACTAGAAATTAGTTCAGGGAAAATGTGGCCAGAAGAGGGTGTCTCTCCACATCCCCTCAGAATGCCTGCAGCTCTGTAACTGACATCCCTCTGCATGTACGTGCACTCAGTGCTGACCATCCAAGAGCAGTGGTATGTAGTTTGTAAACTTAAAATATATAAAAGTATATAATCATTTTTCTGTCACTATGTGATTGTCATAAATATGCGTTTTTTTGGTACAACTCCCTTTTCTTTCATTTTACCTTTTGACCCCCTTCACCCATTTCTGCCAACCTCCCCCACGCCCCTGGGCCTCTGGCAACCACCACTCTCTTATCTGTATCCATGAGCTTAGTATTTTGTTTGTTTGTTTGTTTTTTGGGTTTTTTAGGTTTGACAAAAAAGATCATACAATATTTGTCTTTGACATATTTTACTTAATGTAACGCCATTGAAGTCCATCCATGTTGTCACAAACAGTAAGAATTCATTCTTTTTTATGGCTGAATAATTTCCATTGTACATATATACCACAATTATTTTATCCATTTATTTATTGATAGACACTTAGGTTGTTTCCATATCTTGGCTATTGTAAATAATGGTGCAGTGAACGTGGAGGTGCATACATCCTTTTGAGTTAGCATTTTTGCTTTCTTTGGATAATTCCCCGTAAGTGGAATTGCTGAATCATATGATAAGTCTATTTTAATTTTTTTTTTGAGGAAGATTCACCCTGAGCTAATTTTCCTCTATTTTGTATGTGTGTCACCTGAGTGGTGTTGGTCCGTGACCGTGAACCAAACCCGGGCTGCCAAAGTGGAACGTGCTGAACTTAACCACTAGGCCATAGGGCCAGTCCGAATTTTAATTTTTTGATGAACCTCCATACTGTTTTCCATAGTGGCTGCACCAATTTACATTCCCACGAAGAGTACACAAGATTTCCCTTTTTCTTCACATCCTCACCAACATTTGTTATTTCACCTGTGTGGATCTTTATTATTTTTTAATGATGTTTTGCAGTTTTGGGATTATTTTCTACTTCTTTTATTAAATTTATTTCTATTTTATTCTTTTTGATGATATTATAAATAGATTTCTTTTGTCAATTTCATTATCAGATTGTTCATTGCACTGTATAAAGTATAATTTATTTTTATATACTTCTCTTGTATCATACAAATTTGCTGTATTCTATTATCAGTTCTAGTAAAATTTTTAGTGGATTCTTTCGAGTTTTCTATTTACAAGATAAGTCATATGCAAGAGAAGATTGTTTTACATCTTCCTACCCAGTCTGGATGCTTTTTAATTCCTTTTCTTGAAAAACTGTTCTGGCTAAAATCATTGTACATTGTCAAATAGAAATGGCGAGAGCAGACATTCTTGGTTTGTTCCTCATTTTAGGAGAAAATATCCAGACTGTCACCATTAAATATAATGTTAACTGTAGATGTCGCACACTTTTTCATTATCGGGTTCAGGATACTTCCGTCAAATCCTGGTTTCCTGAGTGTTTCTACTATGAAAGGATGTTGGATTTTTGTCAAGTATTTCCTTTGAGTCTATTGAGATGAACAGATCATTTTTGCTTTTTTATCTGTTAATATGTTGAACAACATTAATGGATTTTGAGACCCAACCCTGCATCCCTGAAATAAATCCCACCAGGTCATGATGTATAATTCTTTTCAGTTGTTGTTCAACTAGTATTAGTTGAGTTTTTTTGGCGGGGGGATCCATATTCACAAAAGAAATAGGTCTGCAGGGTTTTTTTGGTGATACTTTTGTCTGATTTTAGTATCAGGATGAAACTGCCTTCATCAATGTGTTTGAAGTGTTGTGTTGATTCTGTTTTGGGGGAGACTTTGTGAAGAATCACTGTTAAATCTTAATTGAATGTTTTGGAGAATTCTGCTGTGAAACCCTCTGGGCCTAAGATTTGCTTTATATGTAGTTGTTTGTTTACTAATTCAACCACTATTCAGGTTTTTTGTTTATTCTTGAGTCACTTTTGGTAGTTTGTGTATTTCTAGGAATTTGTCCTTTTCATCTATGTTATCTAGTTTGTTTGCATGCAATTGTTTATTAAATTCCTTTATACTCCTTTTTATTTCTGTAATCTCAGTAGTAATATCCCCTCTCATTCTGATTCTAGGAATTTGAATTGGCTCACTTCTTCTTAGGTCAATCTAGCTAAACTGTCTATTAGTTCTCTGTTGTCAATCTTGTTTATCTGTTCATGGAACCTACTTTCGGTTTCATTGATTTTCTTTATGGTTTTTCTATTCTCTATTTTCTTAATTTCTGCTCTAATTTTATTTTCTTTTCTCTTTACTTTTGGTTTGGTTCCCTTCCTTTCGAATGTGTGAGATAAAACCTTAAGTTATTGGTTTGAGATATTTCTTCTTTGTTAGTTTAGGCATAAATGTGTATAATTTCTATCTATATAGCTTTTTCAATGTAGGCCATAAATTTTGGTATATTGAGTCATAGTTTTTATTCATTAAAAATATTTTCTTACTCTCTCATCGATTTCTTTCACCCATTGGTTATTCAGGAGTGCCCTGTTTAATTTCCTCATATTTGTGAGTTTACCCGAATTTTCCCAAGATGTTGATTTCTAACTTCATTCCATTTTGGTCAGAGATCTTACTTTGTATTTTATTTATTTATTTTTTTTTGAGGAAGATCAGTCCTGAGCTAACACCCATGCTAATCCTCCTCTTTTTTGCTGAGGAATACCGGCTCTGAGCTAACATCTATTGCCAATCCTCCTCCTTTTTTTTTCCCCAAAGCCCCAGTAGATAGTTGTATGTCGTAGTTGCACGTCCTTCTAGTTGCTGTATGTGGGACGCTGCCTCAGCATGGCTGGAGAAGCAGTGTGTCAGTGCGCGCCTGGGATCCGAACCCGGGCCGCCAGTAGTGGAGCGCGTGCCCTTAACCGCTAAGCCACTGGGCCGGCCCATTACTTTGCATTTTAAAGTTTTAATTTCAAATTTCCTAGCATTTTCAATTTATAAGGTGTTTTTTACAGTGAGGATTTGATCTACCCTAGAGAAAGGTCCATGTGTGATTGAGAAGAATGTGTATTCTGTCGTGTAAAAATGTGTAAGAAGTTGCACACCAGATGCCACAAGCCTTGATCATATGCCCCAGTAATGATTCCATATTTGGAAAACAGCTATAATTGACATCCCAAAGTCTTTAAGTTTGTGGTATTCTAAACTCACTCTCCATAGTTTTACAAAATTACAAACAAACATGCAAATTAATGAAGGTGATAAAAAATGCCCCCATATACTCAGGTGTTTGATGATAGAACTTATATCTACAGTTCCTCCATGGATATCGTGTTACTTCTGGGTTACTGTCTTTGTTGGGGAACCCACCAAGAAGCACCCACTTGGCCTTTTCCACCAGAATATGCCTCACCCAAAGTGTTAGGAAATTAACATATGTATTTTGCACATGAATAAGTCCATCTGTTTTCATTATTTATCTTAGGCCTAATAAGTTAATCTCTTTTCATAATTTTGTTATGCATTTATAATTTATAATCTTGTAAGGTTTGTGCATGGTCTTTAAACATCCTTATTGGAAAATTCATATATATATATATTTTTTAATACTATCCTGATAACAAAGGCAATGCTCTGTATTTTTTTATTTTTTTATTTTTTTCCCCCAAAGCCCCAGTAGATAGTTGTATGTCATAGCTGCACATCCTTCTAGTTGCTGTATGTGGGACGCGGCCTCAGCATGGCTGGAGAAGTGGTGCGTCGGTGCACGCCAGGGATCCGCACCCCGGGCCGCCAGCAGCAGGGCACGCACACTTAACTGCTAAGCCATGGGGCTGGCCCAATATACATATATATTTTTTGATTGCTAAGAGCTATTTAAACTGTTAATAATATTATCTTTTTCTCTATATTATTATCGAAAACATTTTCCCAGGTGGTGTTTCTATATCTTTTATTATCATCAATGATATTTACATTTTTAGTTTATCAAATCTATTTTTAGTTTAGTTTAGTTTATAAAATCTATTTAATCTATTTATTTTCATCTTTCTTGGGATGTCATGACTTCTACTGCCTAAGTATACAGAAATACTTTCTGCTGTTTACTTTCAGTATTTTCATTTTTTTTTTTAACGTGTAACTCTTTACTTCATATAGAATTTATTTGGATGTAGTAGACAGGAGAGTTATAGATTGCCACAATTCATCATCTATTTTGTTACATCCTTGTGTCTGTTTATAGACCATCAAGGGTTCATCTGACTAGTCCAGTTTCTCAACATTGACTCTATTGACATTTTCAGCAGGATAACACTCTTTGTCAAGGGGATGATTTTGTGCATCAGAGGAGCCCTAGATGTCTGTAGCAGTGCTCCCTGCCTCCCACAGTCGTGACAGCCAACAATGCCTCCAAATGTTTCCAAATGTTCCCGGAGAGGGAAAATCACCCCTGTGACAGACAACTGGTCAGTTCTTATGGTGGCAACAGACCATTAAATTATCATTCTGCATTAATTTTTGTAATTGGTCCATCTGGTAAAACTTGTTCTTTCTCATTCATATTTGCAATAATTTCCTGAATATCCTTTGGACTTATTTTCAGAGATATGCTTTAGAATTACTGTATAATGAGACAGAAACAAAGATTTTGATGCAAATTTGAGTGGAAATGTCTTTAAAAATGTGGCTGTGTGTAGAAAGAGCTGCATCTTTGACTTCAGGAGTCTTCCATGCACCAAAGTTGACTATGTTTCAACTTAGTCAAGAGGGGATGATGCCTCTGTCACCTCATCAGGAGACACTCAGAGTTGTCTGCACATAGATCTCACTCATGGTGTTAGCCCTAAACCTCCAAGTGCCATATATATTTTGCAGGACATGTGATTTTAACTCAATAATATGCATTGTTATGTATAATGTACGTCTTTATACAAAGTTTAGAAAATTGACTCCTTCATCATTTGTAGCAGTTCTCCAGTAATTTTATCTTTAGCTTGTGAAATAAACAATGCTATCATCTCCAATAACAATATTTGCTTCTTCCATCATATTCATCATATCAATCATTGTGTGTTCTGACATGAAGTTATAGATGAAAGCAATGATAAATACAAGGTGTGAAGAGAAACCTTTTTGTTTGTTGTTTGGATTGGCTCCTCCTTTCAATGGGCTGCCTCTCACACACCACTTCCTCTTCATGCTCTGCTCCCAAACATCTTCTCTGAGTACTAGGCTGGCCTGGCAGTCATTGTGCCTGAGAGTGATCACAGGATTTTAGCACCAAGTGACTAAAGTACTGTGGCACTTCTCTTCAGATTTCAACCAAAGGCAAGGGCAATCTACTCCATAGTGTGGATTTTAATAAGGCTAGTGGGGAAGAACAAAGTTGTTTCTGATTTGCACAGAGGGTCTGTCCTAGTTAATGAACCTTTTGTCCTAATTTCATAATAAGCGGTGAAGTGTGCTCAGTGGCAAAGCTTGATCTGAGTCAGGCGGCCTGGTGATGAATGTGAGCACCCTCCTGACTGCCCGTGTAAAGTCAGACAAGTCACTTAGCTCCCCTAAGTCTCAGTTTCCTCTCTTATCAAATAGGATCATACTAGTGCTTCCCTGTTAGAAGTCTGTGAAGATGAAAAGTCATGACCCAATCCACCTATGGTGCTGAGTGCAGTGCCTTACACTTAGTAAGCCTCCCTAAAGTTCCTTTATTGTTAGTGTCAGCATTCCTGTTACTATTCTCACTGTCATTATCATCATCATCTTTACAATGACTTAGAAAGCACAACTTCTCTCAGTGGAATCTACAACATTTTGCACTGCAGATGAGTCAATCATTCCTTGACATGTAAGGTTGCAACTGGCCTGAGAGTACTACTGAGAACTAATGCTTTTAACAGAGTCCTGTGATGACTGTTTTGATTTCTTCTATGGGTACTTATTTTCCCATATTTTGAAATCTTCACTAAATAAACACCATGATAATTAGTTTATGGTAATTCATGCCTTCTCCACTAGATAGAATAACTTGGTTAATCCTTCCTCCCACTATTACCTCAAACACCATGTTGTAGTTCAGCCAGACCATGAAGAAAAAATAGATTTAAAGGTGCAAACATGTGCCTTGAGATTGTGCCATTTAAATATACTTCATGCTTCCCAGCACAAGAAGGATCAATGGCTCTCTTATTTTCATTCGGAGCTAAGATCATGTTGGAATGCAACCTCGAGAGTTCTCCAGGTGACATTTGAAACTGGCTCCTGTACATGGAGGGGAAGAAGAGACCAAAGAAAGAGGCAGATCACCCCAGATTTGTAGGTGGCAGTTTTAATAAGCAAGAGGACTTATATATGAGGCTTGTGTTAGGTGGGGCAAGATGTGTAGATCTCAGCACCTGCCCAGCAGAATCTTAAAAGTTTACATAGAGGCTTTAATGGGGTTCAGTAATATCTACAGTCCAGATGGTCTCAACAACACGTTATTCTCTCCAGGCTGCATGCTTGAAATGGCTCTTAGTTCAGAACATTGGGAGAAATGTATATCCCAAGGACAGGAATGTGGGTAAGAAGCTTCTGATTAACCGAGTCCAGCTGGAGGGTCAACCAGTGGTCACATTCTCTCTATGACTCCTACAACAGACCAGCTTCTTGAATCTTGGGTAACTCATTCAATTGGGGTCATTTTTTAAGGTCATGGGGAAAATATCTCTATATATACCTACAAATAACTCCCTGTGCTTCTTAAAGGGAGCTATTTGTTTGGCTTATAAGATCACCTTGTAGGATATTCTTGAGTTCTCATGGGCTTCTCTAGTTCAAGTGGATGCATGAAAACTCTAAGTATACTTTGGATCTTGTGTTTGCCATGATGGAGATAAACAGGAACAATGTGCTCTGACCAAACACAACCTTCAGATATCATGTCTATTTTACCGACCACAGTGATGAAAGGACCTTTGAGAGCACCATGATGTGACCTCAAGACACAGCCAGACTGTCCCTAATGTTACCCGTGAGAAGCAGAACAATTTATCAGTTCATCAGTTCAGGAAGCACATCTGCATTTTCTGCCCAGAAGGGGCCACTGCTGGAACTGTACAATTCCCACAGGTGCAAATGAAAGTAGGGTGGGGAAGGGCAGTGATGAAATGTAGTTTCCTCAGCACCATGTTTCTGACAGTGTGTGAGAGGGGAGCCAGACTTATGCATTTTCCAGGTGAATGCACATTCTTAGGGTGGTGTGTCCTTTATTTGAGGTCAGGATGAGGAGTTAGGAGATAAAAAGAAAAACAGAGGCATTCCTGACATAGTAAATCAGAGTGATTTCCAGGAAACCTGCTACTAGACTATTATTTTCCAGACAGTTCTTAAAGGGAAGAAGGAAAACAGATAGTGAAACGGAAATATCTTCTCCATCTCTCAATGCTTGATGCTGAATATCCACAGACCTTTTCTTCTTACATTGGATGGGTGACCAATCGATGACGCTACTGCCCAGCAGTGTTCCCCCTGTATGATGAGCACTGGTTGCAAACTGGGCCTCGCTTTTCTGTTTTCCTTGAGATCGCTCATTGTTCTTTGGCTCTGCCCCTCAGTTTCCATCTGTCAGATGGCCTCCAGGGATGCTTCCATCCCCAGGTATGGTGGAGTTATTGCTGAAGTTCAGGGGAACTTGGATGAGGCTGTTTGACACAGATGATATCAAAGGTAAGAATTTCCTCAGGGAACTGGGAGAGTAAATGAGCAGATACAGTATCTGTGCATACTGAATGGAGAGGATGCCTGTCTCAGAGTGATTCCAACATTGTCAGAATGAACGTTATTCTCTAGTATCATAGACTCACCAATCAATGGAATGATTATTATGATGAAACCCAGTTTTCTAGTAACTCTCATTGTGCGTGGATTAAATAGTGTAACCACAAGTAATGGGTGGGTCATGACCATGAAGAGTGATTTTTCACCACCAGTAAGAAAGTCTCTGCTTACATTTTCCAAGGGATACAAATATTTTAATGTCAGAAGCATTTTCTAAAGTTAACCATTCTGAATACCCAGAAGTCAGTTTTCTTCTAAAATGATGGCTTGTTTTTGCTCCCAATGCTTTTATTCTCAATCTGACTGAAGTGTTGGTAGGATGCCCACCTAGTGCATCCCTGATATTGTAACTGAAGTTGATGGATTCACTTCTTGGTGATTGTGGAGCCAAAAAGCACAACCAAGGCAGAAGTAGGTGAAGAAGGTTTATTAATTGCACAAGCAATGGAGAACACTGGAGCTCCCTCCCAAAGCATTTTTTTCCCCAAACAAGGATTTGGGGAGTTCTTTTATTGTTAGGTCATAGTACAGTTTATGAATATTCAGTTAAGGAAAAGGCAGATCAGGGTTAATTCCCAACAGTCATGTTCCTTTAAGTCTCATTGGTAGAATGTACACATGCTACTACATATGTTGTATGATCCAGAAATGGCTGCTTGGTTTCTCCCAGAGGAGGAGAATTTATAATACTAATGAAAGTATAATGGGGACATTTCACTTCAGTTCACATAAGAGCAGTTTGAGGCAGCTAGAACTGGCTTCAGCTAGCTTGCTTGTGGGAACCTTCTGTGGTTGGGCTCTTCCTGAAACTCTCCCTCTGCAAACACTCAACAGATAATGTTGGTTTTTCTCAGATCCTCTGTACCCCTTTCTTTGCTTAGTTCCCTCTGGTCATGGTATCTGTGCCTGTGTATCTATTTGGCAAAACTATGTTACACGTCAGTTGTCAACAAAGATCAAAACGGAGAGAGACTGATTATTGCCTATGGTGAGGTGACTTTCCTTTGTGTGTATTTGTAAAGAGGGATCACAGTTCCAGGACTCGCCTCCCAACACTACTTGTCAACGCAAATGTCCCCGCAGTGGACGAGTTCTGCCTGGCATTCTGCCCTGACACCTAAACTCAGGGGGCTGTCACTCAGACACAAGAGGGCGAGTCTTGCAAACTGTCCAATCAGAGGCGGCGCCGGGGCAGGTGGGTGGGGCGAAGCGCGCCAACCGACCCGGAAGTTGCTGCTGTCTCCAGCCAGGCTGGGCATCGCGTCTCCCCGCCATTAAAGGGTCTACGTGGCTCTGCTGCCTATTCTGTCGGGTTGTGACCTGTACCGACCTCAGGAGTTGTAGGAAGGACACCAGGGGTCCCAGTAAACGTAGAAATGGTGAGTGTGCCACCCCAGGGAGAGAGGAAGGGGAGGAGAGGCTGGTCGGACCGGGCCGTGGCGGGACCGGCCTCCCCGCGGTCACCTCCGAGTCTGCGGACCCGAGTCCGCGGGGGCGCCGCTCGGACCTCAGTCCCCTCCGGCCGCAGCGTGGGGGCGGGGCCGGCAGCCGGGACCCCGGGCGTCCTGTGGTCACTGCGCGCGGCGACTGCGGCCCCGGAGCCTCTCTGGGCAGCTCTGCGCCCGCAGCCCCGCGTGTCCCCAGATGGTGCGGTGACCACGGGGAGGGTCATCAGGGACAGTCGTGACTCGGTCTCCGGGGCTCCTGCGTGGGAGGAGCTGTGGGCTGTGGGGTCCCCAGTCCCTCCTTTCTCCCCAGGGGACACCCATTTTCTTCTGAGTTTTCCATGTATTTGATGAGCAGGGTCTCACATCCACGACATTGTCCCCCCAGCCTAGGTCTTCCTAGGGCTGGCTACAAATGCCTAAATTTCCAAAATCTTGCTACATTCCCCAATGCCAACTTCCTGCCTCTGATTCACAGCATTATTATCAACTATTTGTCCTCCTTGTTGGATTTGAAACAGATTCAATATTTTAATTATCATTTTCTCACAGTCAATTGATGGCTGTTTTTAAAAAATCAGATTTATTTTGTGTGTGTGGATATTTTACGTGAGTGAAAAGCAGCCTATAACCACCTGGAACTACGTTGTATGAAATCCTTGTGCCCCTCCCCCCAGGATCTTTTTGGGCACAGACATCTTATGGAAAGCCCTTGGGGTGGAGGTTCCTCTTGAGAAAATATCCTGGGTGATCTGTCCTGTCAGCGCTGCCCCTACCTGAGTTACTCACCTTTAAAAAATTTATTCAATTTATTTTAGTCTCAGTTTTTGAATGAATAAAAATTTATTTAATCAGTACGACTTGAAACTCAATATAAAATATTTCCAAAGAAGCAGGAAAGAGGTGAATTTCAGGAAAAATAAAATATTACCAAAAAAAGTAAATAAAATAAATAAATGAATAAAATATTCCAGTTTTACACTGCATGTACTAAATTCTTCTTTCCCTTTTTTCCTCCCATCATGGGTAGTAGTATTCTGAGGTCTTTTATTTTGGGTGACTTCACATGGATTTCCAGGGCTTATACTTGCAGACCTGAAGTGTTCAAGGAGGATTTATAGTTTATAAAACAATTGCCTGTCATGGAAATAATCCTATATTAACATCTTTTTTTTTCCAGAATGCAGTACATTCTTGTGGGGTTTTTTATTGAGCCAGCAGAATGCCATACAATTTTCTTCCCTCATTTCCGCATAAGGACTGGTTTGAGTGTTTTAGCTGGATCTTTCAAACACTAGGTTTGTGTATTTAAAATATCAATAGTGGTTCAAAAAATCGCCAGTGGAGGCAGAGGCCTGAGGGCAGTGAAACTAAGCTAAAACCCCCTTGGGCCTGCAAAGGGAAGGACTTGAAGGTCCTCTGTTCTTCGTGGGGAGCCTCCCCCTGCAGGTGTCCTACTGTTCACACCCCCATGGAAGGAGCCTCTATACTGAGAGGAGCTGCAGAGCCCTGGAAAGCTGGGGGTGCACGTGCTCCGGGGGGTGGGGAGGTGATGCCCTTTCTGAGGTTGTAACTGTGGTACTTGGGCCTCTTTCTAGACGTAAGTGGGAGTTTTGGATGCACAGTGTAGGTGCACTCAGTGTAATTTGTTTACATTGAGAAAGTCTGTGAAAGTCAGGAGTTCTGTGTCCTGGATTAGGGTCCATTAATTTGGGAGTTGATTTGGGTCAGAACCTTAAACTGACTCCAGCTGAGTTTTCCTCATTGTGAGAAGGGAAGCCTGAGAGAGGGAGCATTTGCATTATTCCCTGGGGAGAGGAGGGTGTGTGGAGCTCCCTGAGTTCACTCCTGTGGCTGCTCAGGTGCCCCACCCTCCTCCACCAGGGACTGACCCACTCCAGGGGTTCTGTCTCAACGAGGAGGGTCAGGAATATGGAAGCTTCTGAGTGTGGCTTTCCTTCTGTCCTGTGGGAAACAGGCTGCTTATCTGTGCTGATTCCAGTATTTGTGTTTCTTTCCTTTGGATTCCTTTATCGATTGAATAGTGCAGCCCTTTGGCTCTAGTTTCCCTTAGCACTTGGGCCCTGACACAGAGTGGTGTCCTATGTACAACAGTTAAAATTAAAGAATATAAATTTGTGTTTATTTGAAATAAATCTATAAGACAGCAAAGTCTAACTTAAAAAGACTCACTGCCAACATCTTGTGTTCCCCTCCAACTCTGTTACTCAAGTCACCCCAAATACACAGTTTCAATCATTTTTGAGCCCCTATTAGTGTTTCTTTATATAATCAATTGAGAATGCATATTTTTCTTACCCACTTTGTCCTTGTAGTGAGCAGTCAGACTCCACACTTTGGATGACGCTCACAGCTTCAGCCTCACCCCACCCTCTTCCCTTTGTGCCCCCACCTGGAAAAGCTGATGAGAAAGCCTGAGTGTTCTCTCCTCTAGAGCAGGCAGGAGATTCCACCACACAAGCCCCTGCCTGTGTGCAGAACTCTTGCCCCGGCCCCACCCCCAAGCCCAGTGCACACCCAGGCCAGGCTCCATTCCTTGCTTTCTGAGCCCTTCCAGAGCTGCTTGCCAGGCTGACCTGCCCTCCCCCTCAGACCTCTATTATGTGTCTTAATACTTTTTTTACTCAGTATGTGTGTGTACACGCCACCCGGGTATCAGTCTTAACAAGAGACCCCTCCCCCCTGCAGGTGACCAAAATAGTTGTGCCCTGATCAGCATGTCCAGACATGAACCCCCCCCCGGGGTGGGTCTGTCTTCTCCTGCTCTGACTTGCTCACCTGCTCTGCTGCCTGGTAGCGGCCTGCACTGTGGGCTGCTGCTTGCTGGCGAGCCTGTGCTGTGAGCTGTGCTGCCCTGTGTTGCAGTGTTGACCCACCAAGCCTCAGTTCTAGGTTCAGCTGAGCAGAGTTGGCAGTTCGAAGGATGTATAGGCATTTGGGAGCAGGACTATGGGATTGGGGCCTCCTTAAACGAGTCCTGGGTCAGTGTCTGTGCCGGGATTTGTCTGTGTGTTAAAGTGAAGCTGTGACACAGGCTGGGTTGGTCTGACATACCCTAGGGATGGGGGGTAGACAGGGATTGTACCCTGTGCAGGAATTGGGTCCATCAGATGGTCACTCCTGAAAGAGCAGTCTTTTAAAAAAAAAAAGAGGAGGGGGGAAGGCAGGCAGTAGGTGGCAGGCTGAGTCCACACTCCCGACACCAGAGGGCTCACCAGGACCCCTAAGTACCTCTGCTGCTGCTGCCCCTGCCTCCACTGTGACAAAGATCCTGACCTTTGGGGTTATAAGGGACAACACCCATGTCACTCCTGGGGCATAAGGTATTAGTTCAAACCTGACTTAAGACCAAGAGTTTAAACCTTATAAAGCAACCAGTTGTCATGGGGGAGGCTCCTAACTCTGATGGCACTGTTTTGAGGCTCTTGGGTGGGAAAAAAATTTATAAATAGCAGGGTAGAGAGGCACTCCCTCACCTGAGATCAGCCCTGAGCTAACATCCATGCTAATCCTCCTCTTTTTGCTGAGGAAGACCGGCTCTGAGCTAACATCTATTGCCAATCCTCCTCCTTTTTTTCCCCCAAAGCCCCAGTAGATAGTTGTATGTCATAGTTGCACATCCTTCTAGTTGCTGTATGTGGGACGCGGCCTCAGCATGGCGGGAGAAGCGGTGCGCCGGTGTGCGCCTGGGCCTGGGCCGCCAGTAGCAGAGCATGCGCACTTAACCGCTAAGCCCCAGGGCCGGCCCCTGAAGTATATCCTATAATGAAGAAAACAAAACAAGAAAGATAAGGAGGAAGGGATCAATAGGTAAAATACTTAAACAAAGTCCACAATTTGACCCAATTGGAAATCCAGAGTATTCTGAAAGAATTTACACAGCAAAACAGATAGAGGTACATTGCTCGGCTTTGTGCGTCTACAACACAGGTTCTGTAATTGATTTTGTTATCTGATGTAATGCACCAACTCAGAAACCTTCAAGCAGTTAATAAATATGAGGTGTCAAATTACAGTTATATTTGGGATCCTCATAAATTTAAGTAAAGTGTCCCTGATGATCTTAGAGTTGTTAATGTATATAAGATAGAGGACAAATGTTTCATCTTTAGCCATCAGAACACTGTCTCGCCGAAATTCTCCATAGTCATAACACCCATTGTCGTAAAATATCCCATAGTGAGCTGGGAAGCTCTGATCCAACGATCAAGAATTACAATGAAATGAAGTCTTTGCCACTTGCAAATTGGCTTGACAACTTGGGACTCAAGTGACCCTAACCCCACAAAGTAGTTAGTATGGTCCAATGTAGATTATACAGGGCCTTGAAGGATTGAAAACTGTATAGAAAACCAAGTTAGTGAAGAGTTCATTGTTTCCAATGCGTCCTTTAACAGCCCAATTTGTCCTGTTATTAAACTTGGAAAGAATGAATGACATCTCAGAGTGGTTTACCTCAACTTGAGGCTATGGTTGCACCACACAGACATCTATACCCAGTCCCCAACAGTGTGGAAATTACTGACTAGAACCAATCAGCAATTGATAAATATCCAGCCCTCACAAATTTGACTAAGTCTGTTCTGTCAGTGCCTGTGTCACCAGCCTCTCAGCTGCACTTGGCCTTCCCCTCTGAAGGGACATGATGCACCTTTACTAGGTTCTCCTCATGGATCTTCAACAGCTGTGCCCTCCCACACAGTCATTGCAGCAGGATCCGAACTGCATCCTGGTTTCTCCAAGAACACAGGTACCAAGTTACATTAATGACATCTCCTCTGAGGACATTCAGGACATACACATATTGAAAAAAGGAGCTCACAAAAGGTGGATGGGACATTGATATGCATATAATATGAGGCCCTGCCAATTTTGTTACATTTCTGGAAATTATTTGCTGCTCTGATACGTGCTCCTTCTCTGACACCTTGAAGAAATAGCTGTTGTTCCCCTCAGCACCCACAACATCTACTAGGTTTTCTTGATGTTTGGGAGGTGATATATTCGTTGTTTCCAAGTTTTACTTGACCGCATTTGTGCTGTTACTTGTAAATTTGCCACCTTGAGTGGGCACCCCTGTACCAAAGTCTAGAGACTCTTCAAATTGTCTTACAGGAAACACTCCTGTTAGTGCCCTCAGAGCATACCTCACTATAGAGGCTTAGGTGATCTTCTGTCATGCCACCTGGGGGACCCATCATGGCCTTAAGTTTTCCATAGGCTTCTGATGCAAGAACCTGCTCTAGGCCCCACACTATATACCGTTAGAGCTGCAATGACTTCTACTTAGAAGGTGATCCTGACATAGATGGCCCTGAGTGTGGGGCCAACTATTGAGCAGTCCATTTTGACTTGGGACCTGGGAATGACACTCCAAGAGTTCAGCATGGCTACTGAGAACCCCTGGAGACATGATGGAGCAAAACCTGGCCTTCTGGGATATCCTACCTGCAGGAGGGTTTGGTCTTCCCTGTCCTCAAGTCTCTTGCCAGGTGCCATGATGCCATGAAGGAGGTCATCCCTTTCCCAGACCCCCAGGATATGTCTTTAGGATTCTGTGAATGAAAAGCAATGGGAGTTCAGAGACTTTAGGGATGACATCACCACCTTTGTACATGATGAAGCTCAGTCAGTTTCTGCTTTTTATGTCTTAAATGGAACATCTCTGATGCAGGACCGGACACAAGTGTCATCATAACTGAGCATACATCCAGCAGTCATCTTAGCACCAACCAACAGTGGGCTCCAGCTGTAGGCATTACAGACTGTGGGTGATTCCCTGAGAGTTGTCCCTTTGTGGTAAAAGAACTGCAGGAATCTCTTGCCTCTTGTAGTTACCTACAATAGAAATCAAAGTCACGCTTGTCTCTACACTTACGAAGGCCACACACCAAGCCTCGCCAGGACACTCTTTATCTACATAGGAGTTCCAGACACTACTGATAGTAATGAAGGCACTCATTTCACTTCTCAGAATATACAGTACAGGGCTCTAAACAAGGCATTCAGTGGAAGTTTCTCCTCTCTTCCAAGTCTCAAATAATTAATTGAATGAAAGATGTTCTGTTTCTGTCATCAGTCAGTCAACAGGGGTGAATATTAATGCATCAGTCTTTATCTTTTTTTTTTTTTCGCTAATACACTTGACTCTTTTTAAGAGCCATTTTATGTTTACAGAAACCTCGATGGGAAAGTACAGAGATTTCCCACATAACCCCTCTGCCTCCACTCCCTATATTTTATACCTTGATTTACTGGGCTACATTTGTTACATTTGATGCATGAAAGTTCATAGTTTACATTAGTGTTGACTCTGTGTTATACAGTCTCTGGGCTTTGGCCAATATCGAATGACATGTCTCCATTATTTCTGGATCATATGGAATACTTGCTCTGTCCTAAAAATCTACTGTGCTCCACCTATTCATTCATCCTTACCCCACTCCCAAATCCCCGGCAACCAGTGATCTTTCAGTGTCACATACTTTCATTTTTCCAGAATATCATATACTTGGAATCATACGGTATGTAGCCTTGTCATATTGGCTTCTTTCACTTAGCAATATGATTTTAAAGTTTCTCCATGTCTTCTTCACTTGGTAACCTCATTTCTATTCATCACTGAAGAATACTTCATCCAGTGGATGTACTAGTGATTGTTTATCCATTCCGCTATTGAAATTATCTTGGTTACATCTAGGTTTTGACCATTATGCATAAAGCTCCTATAAACATTCATGTGCAGGGATTTTGTGAACATCAGTTGTCACCTCATTTGGGTAAGTTTGAAAAACATGATTGCTGCATCATATGGTAAGTGTAGGGTTAGTTTTAAGAAACTTCCTTTTTTCAAATAGGCATACCAGTTTCCATTCCCCAGCAATGAGTGAGGGTTCCTGTTCCTCTCCATCCTCACCATCGTTTGTTGTTCTCAGTGTTTTTATTTTTTATTTATTTATTTTTAAGTGTTTTTGTAATTTTATTTATTTATTTATTTTTTTCCCCAAAGCCCCAGTAGATAGTTGTATGTCATAGCTGCACATCCTTCTAGTTGCTGTATGTGGGACGCGGCCTCAGCATGGCCGGAGAAGCAGTGTGTCGGTGCGCGCCCGGGATCTGAACCCGGGCCGCCAGCAGCAGAGCGCGCGCACTTAACCGCTAAGCCATGGGGCCGGCCCTCAGTGTTTTTAATTTCAGCTATTGTAATAAGTATCTGGCGATATTTCATTCTTCTTTTCTTTGCAGTTTTATAGTGACATATGATTTTGAGCACGTTTTCATGTGCTAATTTACCCGCTATATGTCATTGCTGATTTAAGTGTTCAAATGTTTTTCCCATTTTTAATTGAGTTGTTTGTCTCTTTTTCTTTTGGGTACCAGTCCTTTATTAGGTAAGTGATTTTCAAAGATTTTCTGCCAGTTTGTGGCTTGTGCTTTTATTCTCAACACTATGTTTCATGAAGTGGAAGATTTTCATTCTATTGAAGGCAAACTTTTTTTCTCCCTTGGATTTTGCTTTTGGTGTTGTATCTGAAAATTAATCATGAAACCCAAGGTCACCTAGCTTTTCTCCTATTTTATCTTTTAGGAGCATTGTAGTTTTACATTTTATGCTAAGATCTAGGATTCATTTTGAATTAATTTTTGTGACAAAGTAGAGTCTATGCCTAGATTACTTTTTTTTGCATGTGGATGGCTAGTTTTTCTCACATTAGTTATTAAAAAGACTATGTTTTCTCATTGAATTGCCTTTAGTTCTTTGTCAAAGATGTGTTCAGTATATTTGTGTGGATCTGTAGGAAAGCAATTGGGTTTTGTATATTAGCATTTTATCTTTCAGTCTTCCTCTACACTTTTCTCAGTTCAGGCAGTTTTCTTTGTTATTGATGATTCTTTGAGATTTTCTCCATGGAGAATCTAGTGCCACAAGAGCAGTTTTATTTCCTGCTTCCTAATCTATGTACCTTTTATTTCCTTTTCACGTCTAATTGCACTAACTAAGAATTCCAGTACAACGTTGGCTAAGAGTGGTGTGAGGAGACTTTCCTTGTCTTCTTGATGTTGCTGGAAAGCATCTAGTTCGTTCAGTGTAGTCCACTAATATTAAATGAGAGCCCAGTTGATGTAGAGGTAGGTGTGGGCAGAGGGGAAGCATTCTCCAGTCTGATGTTTTGGTCTCATTCTTTAGTGAGCATGTGTCCCTGGTCTTGACCTTATATGATATAATAGAAAGATACTTGGTCTCTGTCTTTAGTTCCTAGCAAAAGCTTCTTGAAGCCCTTGGAATTCCTTGCATGATAAGGGTGATAGTGTCTCTTGTTTTAATGAGGCAACTCTTGGCCAACTCCTAGATAGCTTCAGGATGGTGGTTGGACACCAGAAATACCAAGCCGTGAATAGAGCCTTGGAATTTTCAGCCCCAGCTCCCAGCATCTGTGGAGAGGAAAGGGGATGGAGACTGAGTTAATCACCAATGGGCAATAGCCAATGATTTAATAAATTGTGCCCATGTAGTGAAATCTCCTTCAGAACTCTTAAAAACAATTCAGTGGGCTGGCCCCGTGGCTTAGCGGTTAAGTGTGCGCGCTCTGCTGCCGGTGGCCTGGGTTCGGATCCCGGGTGCGCGCCGACTCACCGCTCCTCTGGCCATGCTGAGACCGTGTCCCACATACAGCAACTAGAAGGATGTGCAGCCATGACAGACAACTATCTACTGGGGCTTTGGGGGAAAAAATAAATAAATAAAATCTTTAAAAAAAAAAAAAATTTCAGAGAGTTTCTGGGTTGCTGAACACATCCAGGTGCTGGGAGGGCGGAGTGTCCACAGAGGATGTGGAATCTCTGCGGCCCCCTCCGCCTCCACTCCCCTCACCCATACCACCACCCTACTTTGCCCTATTCATCTCTATCTTTTGTCTGCTCCTGAGTTCTATCCTTTATAGCAAACCAATAGTAGTAAGTAAAGAGATGCTGAGGTGTCAATCATTTCAGTAAATTACCAAATGAGGTGTTGAGAGAATCTATGAATTTGTAGATGGCTGAGTAGAAATGTTGGTGGCCTGGGCACCCCATTTGTTATTGGCATCTAAAGAAGGGGCAGTTTGTGGGACTGAGCTCCTAACCTATGGAGTCTGACGTGAACTCTGGGTAGTTGTATTGGAATTGAATTAAACTCTTGGACAGCTCTTTGGTGATGTAGAGTTGGAGAAGTGCCATTGGAACAGACACCAAGTATTTGATATCAGGAGGGGAAAAATGCCTGTCATCCTCAAAATTGCCCCACCTTTGAGAGCAGAAAAAGCTAGAAGCAGCTCAGGTTGGCTATTTCAGTGCCCACTAGTCAGGTAGGCTCTACAAAAATCTCAGTCAGGTATGCTCTTGTGAAATAGATTGTTTTTAGGACCTGCCTTGTTAAGAACAGAATATTTTGGGTATTTTTTAAAATTGCTACTTTCTTGTCTTCTTTCTAGTTGAGGAGACAGTGGTTTACCCTGTGACCTCAATTCTCTGATGGAAGAATTGTGGATTTCAAGTTTCTTGGTTTTTTTCTTTTGAGAACTGGAATCTGGGTTCTTAGCTCCTTGCATGACAGACCAGAGACCAGAAGTCTGACTCCTTTTTTCCTGTTTTATTGAGAAAAAATTGACATGCATGACTGTTTAAATTTAAGATGTACAATATGATGGTTTGATTTACACATATTGTGAAATGATTACCACAGTAGATCAGCTAACATCCATCTTCTCATATAGATACAATAAAAAGAAAAGAAAGAAGAAAAGAATAAAGAAAATAAATTTTCTGTTTGTGATGAGAACTCTTAGAATTTACTCTCTTAACAGCTTTCCTATGTATCATACAGCAGTGTTAGCTATAGTTCTCATGTTGTACGTTATATCCCTAGTACTTATTTATCTTATAACTGGAAGTTCCTACCTTTTGAGCACCTTCCTCCAATGGCGCCTTTCCCCCACATCCCATCCCCCACCTCTGTTAACCACAAGTCTGATCTATTTTTCTGTGAGTTTGGTTTTTTTTTAGATTGCACATATAAGTGAGATCATAAACTATTTGTCCCTCTGTCTGACTTATTTCACTTAGCATTACGCCTTCAAGTTTCATCCATGTTTTCTCAAATGATAAGATTTCCTCGTTTTTATGGCTAAATAATACTCCATTGTGTATATATGTATGGGTATGTGTGTGTATATATATATATCACAACTTCTGTATCTGTTCATCCATTGATGGATGTGTATCTTCTCTATGGTAGGTAGGGGCCTCAGTGAGTGAGGACGTCATCATTGATCACTGTTTCCCCACCATCTAATACATCTTAAACACTGTTGAAGAAACTGCTCTGGTGTTGATGTGAAAAATGGACAGCAATACCGGAAGTCCTGCATTCTTGGGATTAACAGCAATGGTTACCCATAAAGATAAAGGCATAGACAGAGTTCATCTTCATTTTAGCCATGGTTAAACCTTTTCCTGCATGTGCTATTTGATCATGATCCAGATACATGGGTGTCTGGAACTCGAGACTTCCATTGCTTTGGGCCGTGGGTATTTGTGGTATTTATGTTTCTGTTTAACATCAGTTGAAAGGATTTGAAATTGCCTTTTGATTAAGCATATAATTTTGCTGCTATTCAGACTGAGTGACACAATTTGTTCCCCATGAAACCTTCGAATTTCTCCCAGTCTGAAGAAGGTTCTGGTCATCTGCACAGTTGTAGCCCATCATGGGTTTCCTATGAGTAGAGTGATGTCTGTGCAAGTTCAATGAGATTTCCTGGTTAAACCACTAAAAAGACTATGAATGTTTACTGGATAATGGTCCAAGGAGTAATTGAAGTGACCTGTAGGCAGCACACAGTATCATTTTCAGTAATATCCCATGTGGTGGCAAAGGAGGTAAATTTGACATCCTCAAACTGGGAAATTTTCTGTACCTTTTTATAAGAGAGATAGCTGGGAGGCTTTTGTTTCAGTGATGCACAAAGTCCCCAAAGCCCATTTTTGCTCTTTTCAGGGATCATTTCCGTATGTTTACATTTCCAGGAGCTGTTATGGAAGATGGGGTAAAACATGACAGCTTTTTTTTCATTAAATAAGAATGGAATTCCACGGAGCCAGCCCCATGGCGTAGCGGTTAAATGCACGCACTCCACTGCTGGTGGCCCAGGTTTGGATCCCTGGCGAGCACCGATGCACCGCTTGTCAAGCCATGCTGTGGCGGTGGCCCATATAAAGTGGAGGAAGATGGGCACAGATGTTAGCCCAGGGCCAGTCTTCCTCAGCAAAAAGAGGAGGATTGGCACGCGTGTTAGCTCAGGGCTGATCTTCCTCCCCAAAAAAAAAAAAAAAAAAAAGAATGGAATTCCAAACTTGTTCCCTTTTGTTTGTGCTAATTTATGTTTTGTTAGCATTCTAGAGATTATGTGATTTTGTAATTATTAGTATCTCATTTTATCCCCTGCCCCCATCCTTCCTCCCGTGATGCAAATGAAGAAAGACAAGCATGGGGTCTTACCCAAATTCTCATAGCTCATAACAGTGGAATCTCTTAGATTTGAAGGCATACTGTGTGCCCCTCTCCTGGGCAATGTCAAAAATTTCAACCTTGCAAGAACACTGCAAGGTTTGTATGATTATGCATCTTTACAATGTGGCATCAAAGTTTCCAAACGGGGCTCATTGGCAAAATGGTTCTCTTGTCACTTATGTGACTTTCTGGAAAAGAGAGATGTATAGTAACCTAAAACAGATCCATTTTTAAGGATGAGAGGGTTTAGTACAAATGGGCACCAAGAGAGTGTAGCTTTGGGGTGATAGAGTGTTCTCCATCCTGGTGGTGGCATAACTATGCATTTGGGAACACTCACAACTACTCTTAGTATGTGTATATGCTAAAAACAATGGATAGAAGACAACAAAAATGTCTTCACATGCTAGGAGAATGTGAAACTGTCCTGAACTTGATTGCTACGTGTGCAACATGTTCTTTCACCACTTTTGGTTCCTTCTTAGGGAAAAAGTGTAAGGCGTGGGGAAAAAGGATAGAGGCCACTATACACTTTTCTTGGTACCTGGTCTGAAGTTAGAAAACTCCCTCTGGGACTACACCTGCCCTCATGTCATTCACATAACTGGTGAGAAAGTGATAGGGCTCCTGACATCCGTCTGAGTTGACACCAGGTTTCTCGGGTCACATCCTGGGAATGCGGTGGTCTGAAACATAAAGGTGCATCTAACACATCCTCACAGTGGGATCTGCCTGGGTGCATCCTCCTCTAATCCTTGGGCATCAACATCATGTCTTCCCAGAGCAGGTCTTGAGGCCATTGTCAGCTCTTAAGTTTCTGAATTCAGGCCTACTTGGTACCTCCTTGCTGGGAAACATGTTTCAATGCAACATCTGTCCCACTCTGCAAATTTTCTGTTATGTTGAGCTTAAAATCAAAAGAGCCAGTTATTTTACCAGGAAAATGTGTTATTTGGTAATAGTAGAGGAAATACAAATTAAGACATGAAAATTATGGTGAACCATAGGCAGGTAGGGAGAACAGAGCAAATGAGCTTGCTGTTATAGAGGAAAAGAGGAACCTGGAAGAGCCCATTGAGAACAGAAGTCCATTGAAGGAGAAGGAGAGTTCAGGGGGGTGACAGTGGCTGAGTGTGGTGATTTCTCGTTGGCTGAATGTGGTGGTTTCTCATTGGCTGAGCTGTTGCTGGGCAAGGAGAAATGCTTCCTTCCTCCTGCTGGGGTCTGTAAAGTAAGCTGCTTCCTGCTGGGGAATGGGAGGGACAGTTCTTCTTGTTTGGGTTCTGCAAGGTATGGTGAGTAGCAGTGGGTGAGAGTTTTCCCTTCAGGGCTTCCTGACTCCATTTTAAATGAGATTCCCTGTATTTTCACATTTGTAATCCTAGGTGACTGTGATGTGAGGCAATGCAGAACCCAGAACCCATGTCATGAGGCACAGGCCTCTGGAACACAATACTCCCCACTGTCACATAAACATCACCTCTGCACCAACAAGCAAAGTTTAACAGTAGTCTCAATACCACCAATATTGTCAAAGATTTGTCTTGCTTTATCCCAGCTCTGGGAGTCCCTCAGGTGCCCAGCTGTACCTAAATCACTCTCCCTGAGATCTCTGGCACTTTCCACCATGCGGTTTCAGTGGCTCATGGGCTGACAAACCACAGCTTCCTCACCTCAGAACCTGCCTCCAGAGTGAGTTTGGAGCCCACCCACCAAGGCCAGTGCTTACTTTCTTTGGAACAGGACCCACCCTGCAGAGTTCCAGCCCTGAGGCCTGTGGGAAATGGTAATCTCAGCCAGACCCTCCAGAGTCACAGGGCCCCCTCCATGGGGGATCCCATTCACACGGGTCCCTGAATGCAATGGCCACCACGTCAAAGGAAGTAGGGAGAAATTGTGGGGTTTTCCGCCTTTCCTGAAGTGTGCAGGTGACATCTCCCCGCTTTGTCAGAGATCACACCCACTGTTTCTTGAAGGGAAGAGGCAGAAATGAGCCAAGCCTCCTACCAGTGTGCTCCTGCAACAACTTCCAGTGCTTTCCTGGGTCCCCAAGGTGGTGTCTCTGTGGCTGGGAGACCTGGGGTCTGAGGTCCAGAGGCCTCCATTCCCCTATCATGGAATGTTCCAGGGTGGGGCAGTCATAAAGGCTTCAGTAAGGATGGCTCATGGTGCTGACCCACGAGAGGTCTGCTTGCAGGTGAGACCTCAGGGGCTGATGGATCCTGGACCATGGAGACCACAGTGGAGGACAGGGCAGCTGGGTGAGGACACAGACCTTTGTTGTCCACACTGAGCTTCCACTGTAAAAGCAAAGTGAGGAAGGGGCACGTGGTGAGGGGCGTGTTTATGGAAGTGATCATAGCAGCGTGAGGGGCTAGAACGTGAAGCTCACTGCTGCCATTGTGGGCACTGACTCTCCCCTCTTCAGAGCCTGGGCTGTGCGTCTCTGGGCCGTTGTCTGTGAGGGTTTGTGACTTTGGGTGTCTGTGTGTGGGTATATGCAAATGTGTGTCCAGTGAGAAAGCCTTTGTTGACTTTGTATGTCTGTCTGCGGGGCTAAGTGTATGTGTCTTTGAAATCTGTTGTGGTTTTTCAGTCATGTTCTTCCCTAATTGCCCTGGTAGCACCTTTCTTACCACGTTGGGTAGAACTAGTGAGAGCAGACGTCTCTATCTTCTCTCTGATCTTAGAGAGAAAGCCTTCAGTCTTTCATCATCAAGAATGATGGCAGCTGTGGGTTTTTCATTGGTGCTTTATTTCAGGTTGAGGTAGTTTACTGAGGGAGTTTATCATAGTTTATTGAGTGTTTTCCTTGTGAAGAGGTGTTGAACATGGTCTAATACTTGTTTGTATCTATGGAGATGATCCTGTGCTTTTCTATATTGATTCTATTAATGGTTTCTTTTTTTTTTTTTAATTTTTATTTATTTATTTTTCCCCCAAAGCCCCAGTAGATAGTTGTATGTCATAGCTGCACATCCTTCTAGTTGCTGTATGTGGGACGCGGCCTCAGCATGGCCGGAGAAGCGGTGTGTCAGTGTGTGCCTGGGATCCGAACCCGGGCCGCCAGCAGCGGAGCGCGTGCACTTAACCGCTAAGCCACGGGGCCGGCCCTATTAATGGTTTCTTATTGTTAATTTATTTTCAGACAGAAAACCAACATTTCTTTCCTGGTTTAAATTCCATGTGGTCATGGTATTTTAGTCATTTTATATATTGTTGGAATCAGTGTATTAGTATTTTTGAAGGCTTTTTTTAATCTATATTAAAATAAATATTTGTGTACTGTAGTATTAGGGAATATAGTATAAAATTATCTAATGCTACATATAGTGTGTATATGTGTATATATAGAAAGAATGTAGAATACGGTATACATATATTTATATATGTGGATATTCAGTATATTACCCTTATATAGTATAGGTAGCATATATTATAGTATTATATGTAATTAGTATATATTATATATAAGTAGAATATGTTTTATATAACTAACGTGTATAATTATTTTTATAGTGTATAGTGTTATACTTTTTCAGCATAGTATTCCAGTCGTATTAGCCTGTAGCATATTGGGGATCATTGCCATGTCTGTCCAGAGATTGTTCAAATAAGCCATTCACATCCTTGCATGGGAGCATAGGGGCCCCTCACTGTCTTGACACTCCAAAGCCTGCCTCCCCCACCCCCTGTTTATTTTCTCTGCTTTTGAGTTTTTGTGTGTGTGTGAGGAAGATCAGCCCTGAGCTAACATCTATGCCAATCCTCCTCTTTTTTTTTTTTTTTCCTGCTGAGGAAGACTGGCCCTGGGCTAACATCCGTGCCCATCTTCCTCCACTTTATATGGGACGCCGCCACAGCATGGCTTGACAAGCGGTGCATTGGTGCGCGCCCGGGATCCGAACCCGGGCCGCCAGCAGTGCAACGCACACACTTAACTGCTACATCACGGGGCCGGCCCTCTGCTTTTGATTTTAACTGAGGTGTCAGTGTGTGTTTCAGAAATTTTAACTAATTTATCAGCCTGATAGGTGAAGTGAGGCTCTGAGTTTGATTTTTACTATGTGCAGAGACATGTGTGAGCTTCTTTTTTAATTGAGTAACTATGGGAAAGATTATCCCAGTGTGCTTTCTTCCAAAAGGGTGACCTTGAATAAGGAGTTGATGCTGTTCTTGTTGTCAGGTAGCTAAACCATTGACAATGAGCTAAAAGTTTATAAAAATGTGAAGATGAGGTCGACTGTTGTCCAGGGCATCCTCTAGCATGATGGCCTGGAGTTTGACATCCTGCTGACCATTAGGTCCTGTCTTTGACCAGGGATGGCCTTGTGAGGGACAGTAGCAGCAGCTCCCCAGTGTTCTCCATCACATGTGCTGGTGACACACCACTGTTGATGTGAAAATAGGGTGCAGGATTTATTTAAACATGAACAAGAAAGCAAAGTACGTTTCACAGTGTAAACCAGTTGATCTTTGCATATCAAAGGGAAGAAAAAAATATGTACAATTATTGCTTCTTTTGCATAAATACTAAAATGACTTACAAGAAATGAATTACATTCTTATTTACATAAGCATGGGGAATCTAGATGCCACTGCTAGAAAACATGGTAGGAGCAGCCTTCAGACGCACTTTTAGATCTTGTGCTGAATTTTTGAATCTTGATATTAAAAATAAAAAATTCGGGCCGGCCCTGTGGCTTGGCGGTTAAGTGCGCGCGCTGCAATGCTGGTGGCCCGGGTTCGGATCCCGGGTGCGCATCGAGGCACCACTTCTCCGTCCATCCTGAGGCCGAGTCCCACATACAGCAACTAGAAGGATGTGCAGCTATGACATACAACTATCTACTGGGGCTTTGGGGGGAAAAAATAAAATAAATAAAATCTTTAAAAAAATAAAATAAAATAAATAAAAATAAAAATAAAATGGGCCGGCCCTGTGGCTTGGTGGTTAAGTGCGCGCGCTGCGATGCTGGTGGCCCGGGTTCGGATCCCGGGTGCGCATCGAGGCACCACTTCTCCGTTCATCCTGAGGCCGAGTCCCACATACAGCAACTAGAAGGATGTGCAGCTATGGCATACAACTATCTACTGGGGCTTTGGGGGGAAAAAATAAAATAAATAAAATCTTTAATAAAATAAAATAAATAAAAATAAAAATAAAAAATTCATGATAAACAAAAAAACATTTTATTTTTAATAGTGCTGAATAACAAAAATTAACTGAGCAAATTTTAAAGGTCTAATTAGCTTTATTGAGCAATTCATAAATTGAGCAGCATCCCATGTAGCAAGAGAGAGGAGTTCCAAATGGTACAGAAAAGGAAACATTTTAAAGGCAGGACAAGGAAATCATAAACATAAAATAGGCATATTTTAGGCCAGGTTACCTCCTTTTGGTGATAAAAGGGTCTTATTAAATTGATTACTTCATCTTCCTTTGGGGGTGGAGAGGGCCCATGTGGCAGATTACCTCATTGGTGCTGACTAGAAAATCTTAGATTGATTGGTTAGACTACATTCCTGGGAAACTTTGAAGCTGTAGTTAGGTTAGGTATTTACCCTTGGTTTGGTGACATGGGACTAGCAAAAGTGACTCCATTTGGGGCCTGTGGTTTTTTTTTTTTTTTTACAATTTCCCCCTGTTGATCAGACTCAGCTTAACTGAGAGATGTGATCAACATTTAAGGCATTAGTGCCACTCTCAGCTACTGCTGTGAAATTCTCTCGGGTTTTGTCGTTCCATTGTATCCAGAGGTCATGATGTTTTTGCTTAACTCCTGTGACATGCAGGTTTATAGCCTTTACCTCTGTGAAAGTCTTCAGGTTTACAGTCTTTAAGTCAATCATCTCTTTATTCCTTTTCTGAGGTTCCAGTCTTAGGGAGATCATTTGCTTGGTGGTTAGAGGCTGCAAACATGCATTTAAAGCTTTTGAGAGAATACAATGCAGCAGAAAGTTTATTATGATTACAATAAGCAGGATAGTTCTGAATATCTGGCCTGTACTGTAGAGCCATGGTCCCCAAGACCCAAACCAGTCACAATCAAATGAGTCAAAGAAAGACCCCATTGAAGGAGTCACCTTTTTTAAAAAGCCGAGTGGCTTGCTCAGTGATATTATGTAATTGCGTTTCAACTTTCCCAGAAATGTTAATTCAGGTGCAGCTGGTGGTCTTGGCCGCAGCACAGACACCTCCTTGCTCAGCTAAAAGATAATCAAGGGCTATCCTGTTACCAAGAACAACTTTGGCCAGAGAGTCTAAGGACCTTTGTTCAGCAGCTATTGTCTTAGCAATGGATTTTGTGATATCTTCAAGAGTTAAGGAAAGGTTTTCTGATTATATTCTCATTTACTTTTACTCCTAACCAGGGAAGTATAGCCCTGTCACAGGAAGTGAATCCTGAGTCCTGAATGCCTCTTGCTAGGTCTTTTCTAACTCAGTGATGTAAATTCAGGGGATTCACCCGGTGAGATGTCTTACTTCACTTGTGAAAGTTAGAGGCTCAGTTAGATAATGTAAGAGGCATTGCCCAGTTATGCATCTGCCATCCAGGCATTCATAGGCCCGAGGAGAATGATAACCACTACAGACAAAGATAAATCCTTTAAGAGCACAAGCCACTCTCACTAAGGTGGCATTGTTAATGAATTTTTTTCATAGGGATTGTTGCATTTGCCTGTTCAAGCCAGGGGTCAATTAGATTTTCTCCTACCTTGAAATAAAAAGTTGGTCTAAATATGAGAGGTTACTGTTCTTAGCCTTGACCTTGGACATGTAATGATTTTGTTATCCTTCCAAGCCAGTGCTAGAGAAAGGGAAAAAAAGAAAAGAAGGGCTTTGTGTTAGCTAAAGTAGGAAGTCTTGATTAGGCATCATAGAAGGAAGCAGTCTACATTGATGTGAGCTACTTCGCTTCCTTGTCAATTTGATTTGGAGGTCTCCAGCATCTGTTCAGAACCAGATATCAGGTGGAGCCTTCTTCAGCTGTGAGGGGTCTATCCAAGCTTCAAGCCTCTGAAGTTTTGCTGTCGTCTGGGTTGTGAGGAGGACCTGGTATAGTTTCTTCCAAGGAGATTTATGAGCAGTCTTTATTCTTAACAATTCATTTTTACAATCTTAAAGTTATCAGAAAGTTATACTTGTCACAAAGTCCTTTCCTTGTATGTCCTTGAAGATGAAGCACTTTGCAGGAACATATGTAAAAGCATCAGAGTAAAACATAACTCTCTGTAAATGACAAAAGACTTAAAAATGCCCATGGTTCAAAATCTGATGAGAGGTCATTATAATGGAATGAAAAAGGAAAATTGGTTATTTTTGTAACATACAATATTTTAAGACAAGAACTGGGGGGCCGGCCCCATGGCTTAGCAGTTAAGTGCGCGTGCTCTGCTACTGGCGGCCTGGGTTCAGATCCCGGGCGCGCACCGACGCACCGCTTCTCTGGCCATGCTGAGGCTGCGTCCCACATACAGCAACTAGAAGGATGTGCAACTATGACATATAACTGCCTACTGGGGCTTTGGGGAGAAAAAGGGAAAAAAAGGAGGAGGATTGGCAATAGATGTTAGCTCAAGGCCAGTCTTCCTCAGCAAAAAGAGGAGGATTAGCATGGATGTTAGCTCAGGGCTGATCTTCCTCAAAAAAAAGACAAGAACTGGAATTTTGACTAACATTATACTAGTACATATCAGATTTCCAGGAATTTCAACAGTTTCTGTAACACTTAGAAATATACCTATTGGGCCGGCCCTGTGGCTTGGCGGTTAAGTGCGCGCGCTGCGATGCTGGCGGCCCGGGTTCGGATCCCGGGTGCGCATCGAGGCACCGCTTCTCCGTTCATCCTGAGGCCGAGTCCCGCATGCAGCAACTGGAAGGATGTGCAGCTACGACATGCAACTATCCACTGGGGCTTTGGGGGGAAAAAATAAAATAAATAAAATCTTTAAAAAAAAAAAAAAAAACTAAAAAAAAAAAAAAAAAAAAAAAGAAATATACCTATACAGACACAACAGAAAGAAGGCTTAGTATTACTTCTTATTTGACAGTGCTTCCCATGTAATATAACATATCAAATAAGCCTAATTAGTTTAACGTCTCCCTTTTTATAAGGAGAGGGAACAATCCACTGAGATGTTCCAAGGGCCTTCTGAAAAAACCCAAAGTTCGTTCAAAGTCCAAAAGATATCATTTAGAATTTGATTTTTGTTAAGTTTGTCAAAAATAGCAAAAGTTTTTAGATACTTGCCTAAAAAGGATCACAGATCATTGTGAAATAGTACTTAATTATCTATTTGACCCCAGTGACAGTGAAAGATTTCAAAGGCAAATACAGAAGTTTATACAGTTGTGAGCAAAACTTAGCTCTTTTAGTATCTAGCCTACAGGGTTTACGTAATCAGAGACCTGGTGAAGACAGCATGGAACATAGCTGATTATTTTGGAAGAACAAGATCCTTGGTTTTCTTTCTCTAGGCAGATTACTTAAAAAGGTAAAGAAACAAACACTTTATAATCTCCTATTTTCAACAGTAGACCAAGAGTTCAAGAAAACTTTGTCCTTTAAACAGAGAGAAAACCAAATTCTAATTTTACAGCAGCTTACTTTTGATATTAAAACTCATTTACTTAATTAAATTTATTCCAATCTTAGCCCAGCCCTGACTACACATAAATTTCCTTTTCTTTACTATTTTTAGCAGTTTAAATTACATAGAATAGAATTTCTAACCCTTAGAAATTTTTAATTTCTAGTGAAACCCTAAGGAGCAAGCAATTATGAACTTTCTTTCACATTATCTTACTGTGGGTTGGCATTCTTGTTATAAAACCTTTTTATAATTTCTAAAAACATATGCTTCCTCATAGTAAGTTTTTCAGCATGGCACACAACCTGTTTACTAATAGATCCACAGATCGTTAATTCCTCTGTAGAAGGAAGCAAAAAATGGATAAAACTGTGTTTGGTAATTAATGTTCTAGTATTTCCTCTTATTTGGAAATGATCTGAATATTTAATGAATTTAACTTAACTCAGAAAAAGTGAGTTACTAATAAGATTTGGGGAGAAGATTAAAAATGATCACCTATGAACATTTTATCTTACTTCATCTATTTAATTTGCTTTTTCTTAACTATGTTTAGATTACTGACAGTAACTTTATTAGACATTAGACAAAGTCAGTCATCATCCCAAACTAATTTTTCTTGCTGATAAATTTTGTGAAAGTTAACATGATTTCATTTGATTGATATGTCTGCATTATATTCAATGTTGATAACTCTAAAGACATGTCTTTTAATTAAATCAACAAACTAGCTTTAGTACTGGATGTTTTCCCAGATTATTTGAACCTGAAAAGCATTTGGCTTAGTTTCTATTATATTTTTGAGAGTTTTATGAATATTAAGCACTGGCTTGTTTAAGACAATTAAATAGAACTGTTTTACAAAATAATTTTAGTAATACTGTCTGCAGGTGGAAAAATACCACCTATCTACAACACATAGAGACAAATGCAAACAAAAACCTTATAGTTTTTATTTTAAAATTTTAGCCATGAGGCAGGTATGATAATGTAAAACTCACTAGTTATTAAAAAGTTGGATCAGGGCCAGCCCCGTGGCTTAGCGGTTAAGTGCTCGCGCTCTGCTGCTGGCGGCCCGGGTTTGGATCCCAGGCGCGCACCGACGCACCACTTCTCCGGCCATGCTGAGGCCGCGTCCCACATACAGCAACTAGAAGGATGTGCAGCTGTGACATACAACTATCTACTGGGGCTTTGGGAGGAAAAAAATAAATAAAATCTTTAAAAAGTTGGATCTAAGTTGTTTTTCTGATAGATGGAATAAGTTAAGGTTACTTGCTCAGATGGCTAAAGCCTTTCACTAATATCTGTGGAGAAGCACTTAAAAGATTTTTATTTGCCCAAGTTTCAAATGACTTTTCCCTTTTTCAATTTTCTTCTAAGAATTACCTCCCTGAAGTTCATACTTTAAAACTTATATCTCAGATGCACTCAGAAGGAATGCAAGTTTGTCCAAGAAGCACTTTGATTTTCTAAGGCCTATACTTTATAAGCCTTTTGAGATGAATAGGGCAGGTTTTGGGATTGGTAAAAGGAATTTTAACTGCCTCTAGAGCTGCATTTCTAGTTTTGCAGGGATTTCTGAGATAGGGACAGTTGCTTTCAATTCTTCAAAGAACTGGATTGTAGCCTAGATGATAAAGGACTGACAAACAATCCAACTATGTTGGAATGTGTTTCTTTCTCTTTGGGTACATTTAGCTTAGAGAAGAATGCAAAAAGATTGTTTATCTATCAAGCACTGAATATCAGCTTGCAATTTGACCAAACTTCTGGTTAGAAAATTACTAAATTTTTTCAAATTACTTGTCAGGTTTCAGCCAGGACAAGCCAAGACAAGCAGTGAATACTTCTGGCAATATTGAACAATCTCTTGGACTCAAGTTGGGTCCCCAAGGAAGGTGCAAAATATATTGTGTTCACTAGATCTATAGTGATTCTCAAAGATAGCCAAAAGAAAGAAGCAACAACAGGCATATCCGAGGCAGGTAACAGGCCAGACAGGTTTTTAAGACATAAAAACAAGGCAAGGGATAACGCAATACCTACCCCTGGGAGAGAAAGGATAAATAACCAATTGGCTTGGAATTGGAAGGGAAGAGACAACAGGAAATTTTATTTCCCTCTCTCAACTGGGCACTACAGACAGTGATCTGAGAGAGCTGGCTCTGGTAAGAATTCTCACCCAAAGCTGGTATTTGCCAGTTCTCCCAGGATCCCATCTGCAGGAAGCAAGTGGGGTTTAAAGTAGAGGGTGTAGCTCTGGTATTTACCAGAATTTGGCAATGTGTTTCACTAATTTTAATTGTAGTTTCCATTGGCTCTTTAAGGAAATAACATAGTAGTTTACCAAAAAAATCCCTCAGAGTCCTGTCAACTTTGAGAGGGGCCTATATGGCGGCTCACCTTTGAAGGCAGATATGGGAGTGTCTGTAAGGCCCTAACTTGGTGAAATTTTGTTTACGGTCATATAGTCTTGTTTTAGGTAGGTCTTATATCTTTCATTTTTCATTAACTTTTTGCAATGAAACTTTCAATGAAGCTGTTTTTGGAATTTTGAATATTTTTTTTTAATTTTAATTTTTATTGTGAAATTTTTCTTGTACATTATTGTTTGTCAGTCACCATATAAATGCATCCCTTCACCCTTTGTGCCCACCTCCCAATCCCCCTGCCCCTGGTAACCACCAAACAGTTCTATCTGTCTATGTGTTGGTTTATCTTCCACATATGCAGTGTTTGTCTTTCTCTTTCTGGCTTATTTTGCTTAACATAATACCTTCCAGGTCCATCCATGTTGTTGCAAATGGGATGATTTTGTCTTTTTTTTATGGCCGAGTAGTATTCCATTGTATATATGTATATACCACATCTTCTTTATCCACTCATCAGTTGAGGGACACTTGGATTGCTTCCATGTCTTGGCTATAGTGAATAATGCTGTGATGAACGTAGGGGTGCATAAGCCTCTTTGGATTGTTGATTTCAGGTTCGTTGGGTAGATACCCAGTAGTGGGATAGCTGGATCATAAGGTATTTCAATTTTAATTTTTTGAGGAATCTCCATACTGTTTTCCATAGAGGCTGCACCAGTTTGCATTCCCACCAGAAGTGAGTGAGGGTTCCCGTTTCTCTACAGCCTCTCAAGCATTTGTTGTTTTTTGTCTTGGTGATTATAGCCATTCTGATGGGTGTAAGATGATATCTTAGTGTGGTTTTGATTTGTATTTCCTTGATGATCAGTGATGTTGAGCATCTTTTCATGTGCCTATTGGTTATCTGTATATCTTCTTTGGAGAAATTTCTGTTCATTTCCTCTGCCCATTTTTTGATCGGGTTGTTTGTTTTTTTGTTGTTCAGTTGCGTGAGTTCTTTATATATTATGGAGATTAATCCATTCTCAGATATATGGTTTGCAAATATTTTCTCCCAGCTGGTGCGTTGCCTGTTCATTTTGATCCTGGTTTTGTTTGCCTTGTAGAAGCTCTGTAATTGGATGAAGTCCCACTTGTTATTTTTTTCTTATGTTTCCCTTATCTGAGTAGACATGGAATTTGAAAAGATCCCTTTATGGCCCATGACAAATAGTGTACTACCTATATTTTCCTCCAGGATTTTTATAGTTTCAGGTCTCACCTTCAGGTCGTCAATCCATTTTGAGTTAATTTTTGTGTGTGGTGAAAGAAGATGGTCTACTTTCATTCTTTTGCAAGTGGCTGTCCAGTTTTCCCAGCACCATTTATTGAAGAGACTTTCCTTTCTCCATTGTATGTTCTTAGCTCCTTTGTGAAAGATTAGCTGCCCGTAGATGTGAGGTTTTATTTCTGGGCTTTCAGTTCTGTTCCACTGATCTGTGTGTCTGTTTTTGTACCAGTACCATGCTGTTTTAATTACTGTCACTTTGTAGTATGTTTTGAAGTCAGGGATTGTGATGCCTCTAGCTTTATTCTTTCTTCTCAGGATTGCTTTAGCTATTTGGGGTCTTTTGTTGGCCCATATGAATTTTAATATTCTTTGTTCTATTTCTGTGAAGAATGTCCTTGGGATTCTGATTGGGATTGCATTGAATCTGTAGATTGCTTTAGGTAGTATGGACATTCTTCCAATCCAAGTGCATGGAATATTTTTCCATTTCTTTATGTCATCATTGATTTCACTCAATAATGTGTTATAGTTTTTGTTGTATAGGTATTTCACTTCCTTTGTTAAATTTACTCCTAGATATTTTATTCTTTTTGTTGCAATTGTAAATGGGATTGTCTTCTTGAGTTCTCTTTCTGTTAGTTCGTTGTTGATATATAGAAAGGCAACCGATTTCTGTAAGTTGATTTTGTACCCTGCCACTTGGCTGTAGTTGTTGATTATTTCTAATAATTTTCCAATGGATTCTTTAGGGTTTTCTATATGTAAGATCATGTCATCTGCAAACAGCGAGAGTTTCACTTCTTCGTTGCCTATTTGTATTCCATTTATTCTTTTTTCTTGCCTAATTGCTCTAGCCAGAACCTCCAGTACTGTATTGAATAAGAGTGGCAAGAGTGGGCACCGTTGTCCTATTCCTTTTTTCAGAGGGATGGCTTTCAGTTTTTCCCCATTGAGTATGATGTTGGCTATCGATTTGTCATATATGGCCTTTATTATGTTAAGGTGCTTTCCTTCTATACCCATTTTTTGAGAGTTTTTATCATAAATGGATGTTGGATCTTGTCAAATCCCTTCTCTGCATCTATTGAGATTATCATATAGTTTTTGTTCCTTGTTTTGTTAATGTGGTGTATCACGTTGATTGATTTGTGGATGTTGAACCATCCCTGTGTCCCTGGTATAAATCCCACTTGATCATGGTGTATGATCTTTTTAATGTATTGCTGTATTCAGTTTGCCAATATTTTGTTGAATATTTTTGCATCTATGTTCATCAGGGATATTGGTCTGTAGTTTTCCTTCTTAATATTGTCTTTGTTTGGCTTTGGTATCAGGGTGATATTGGCCTTGTGGAATGTGTTGGGAAGTGTTCCATCTTCCTCTATTTTTTGGAATAGTTTGAGAAGGATAGGTACTAAATTTTCTTCAAATGTTTGCTAAAATTCTCCAGAGAAGCCATCTGGTCCTGGACTGCTATTTTTTGGGAGGTTGTTGATTACTATTTCAATCTCTTTATTTGTGATTGATCTATTCAGGTTCTCTATTTCTTCTTGATTCAGTTTTGGGAGGTTATATGAGTCTAAGAATTTATCCATTTCTTCTAGATTATCCAATTTGTTGGCATATAGTTTTTCCTAATATTCTCTTATAATCTTTTGTATTTCTCTGGTATCCGTTGTAATTTCTCCTTTTTCATTTCTAATTTTATTTATTTGAGCCTTCTCTTTTTTTTTCTTGGTAAGTCTGGCCCGAGGGTTTGTCAGTTTTGTTTATCTTCTCAAAAAACCACCTCTTTGTTTCATTGATCCTTTCTACTGTTTTTTTGATTTCAGTTTCATTTATTTCTGCTCTGATTTTTATTATTTCCCTCCTTCTGCTGACATTAGGCTTTGTTTGTTCCTCTTTTTCTACTTCTGTTAGTCATAGTTTGAGGTTGGTTATTTGGGATTTTTCTTGTTTGTTAAGGTGGACCTGTATTGCTATGAGTTCCCCTTTCAGGACCGCTTTTGCTGCATCCCATTTCAGTTGGTACGGTGTATTTTCATTAATCATTTGTCTCCAGATATGGTTCGATTGCTCTTTTAATTTCATCAATGATCCATTTGTTGTTTAGTAGCATGTTGTTGAGTCTCCACAGCTTTGTCACTTGCTCAGTTTTTTTCTTGTAGTTGATTTTTAGCTTCATGGCGTTGTGGTTGGAAAAGATGGTTGTTATGATTTCAATCTTCTTAAATTTATATAAGCATGCCCTGTTTCTCAACATATGGTCTATTCTTGAGAATGTTCCATGTGCACTTGAGAAGAATGTGTAATCTGCTGTGTTTGGATGGATTGCTCTCTATATATCTATTAAGTCCATCTCGTCAAGTTTTGCGTTTAAGTCCATTATTTCCTTATTGATTTTCTATCTGGATGATCTATCCATTGATGGCAGTGGGGTGTTAAGATCCCCTGCTATTATTGTGTTGTTGTTAATATCTCCTTTTAGGTTTAATAATTGCTTTGTGTACCTTGGTGCTCCTGTGTTGGGTGCATATATATTTAAAAGTGATATGTCTTCTTGGTGGAGTGTCCCTTTTATCATTATATATTGCCCCTCTTTGTCTCTCATTACCTGTTTAATCTTGAAGTCAACTTTGTCTGATATGAGTATGGCAACACCTGCTTTCTTTTGTTTGCCATTAGCTTGGAGTATTGTCTTCCATCCTTTCACTCTGAGCCTGTGTTTGTCTTTAGAGCTGAGATGTGTTTCCTGGATGCAGCATATGGTTGGGTCTTGTTTTTTAATCTGTCACATTACTCTGTGTCTTTTGATTGGAGAATTCAGTCCATTTACATTTAGGGTAATTATTGATATATGAGGGCTTATTGTTGCTATTTTACCACTCAATTTCCAGTTCTTTTGCATTTCTTTTGTTTCTTGTCCCTTGTGTTTCAGAGTTCCAATTCAGTTTGGTAGTTCTGTATGGGGGTTCTCTTAGTTTTGTCTTTCTTTATCGTGTGTGACTCTGTTCTGATTAGTTAGTGGTTACCTTGAGGTTTGTATAAAAAATCTCATGGATGTGTTAGTCCATTTTTTCACAGCCTCTTATTCCCTTAGACTAAGTTGATTTGATCCCTTTTCTCTTCCCTTTCTAAGTTATTGTTGTCACATCTTATTCCTTCTTGTGTTGTGAGTTTGTGTTTAACGTGATGATGTTATATTTATTTTTGGTGCTTACCTTTTCTTGATCTTTGGTTTTATAATTAAGTGTTTGCTAATCTATTCTGATAGAGAGCTGCAGTTTTTCTGGTTTTGTCGACCTATTTTCCTCCTTGTTCAAAATTTTGAATCCCCTGTCTCATTTTTTTCTCAGGCATGAGGGCCTTCTTGAGCACTTCTTGTATTGGGAGTTTTGTGGCAATGAAGTCCCTTAGCTTTTGTTTATCTGGGATAGTTATTATTTCTCCATCATATCTGAAAGATATCATTGCTGGATAGAGCATTCATGGCTGAAAGTTTCTGTCCTTCAGAATTTTGAATATATTGTTCCACTCTCACCTAGCCTGTTAAGTTTCTGTCAAGAAATCAGCTGAGAGCCTGATAGGAATTCCTTTGTATGTTTTTTTTTTTTGGTCTAGTTGCCCTTAATAATTTTTCTTTGTCGTTCACTTTTGCCAGCGTTATTACTATATGCCTTGGAGAGGGTCTTGTCATGTTGCTCTCTTTAGGACATCTATTTATTTCATTCACTGGTATTTCCAGCTCATTCCCCAGGTTTGGGAAGTTCTCAGGTATTATTTCTTTGAACAAGTTCTCTGCTCCTTTTTCCCTCTCTTCTCCCTCTGGAATACCTATAATTCTTATGTTGGATTTCCTAATTGAGTCAGATATTTCTCAGAGAGTTTCTTCATTTCTTTTTAGTCTTAGTTCTCTTTCCTCCTCCATCCGGAGCATTTCTGCATTGTTGTCCTCAATATTGCTAATTCTTTCCTCCATATTCTCAGCCCTGATGCTTAAGGCTTCCAGATTTGTCTTTATCTCCTCTATTGTGGTTTTCATCTCTAAGATTTCTGATTGGTTTTTCTTTATAGTTTCAATCTCTTTTGTGAAGAAACTCCTGATTTCATTGAATTGTCTATCTGTGTTTTCTTGTATTTCATTAAGGTTTTTTATGATGGCTATTTTGAAGTCTCTGTCACTAAGGTTATACATTTTTGTGCTTTCAGGGTTGATTTCTAGGTGCCTGTCATTTTCCTTTTGGTCTGGGGATTTAATATATTTTTGCATAGTGCCTGTCAGTGTTGGCTTATTTTTCCTCATAGTGAAAATATATGGTCGCAGTTTCCTCTTGCCAGCGCTGGGTAGGGGTCAAGGACTGTGTCTTCTGTGTCTGCTTCAATCCGTGGGTCCTCTGGCCAGACCCTGGCTGAGCTGAGGCATGGCTGAGCTGAAGCGTGGGTGAGCTGAAGTGCAGCTGAGCAGAGGCTGCTGGGGGTGAAGTGTGGGAACAGCTGGGACTGGAGCGCAGCTAGGCCAAAGCAGCTGGGGCTTGGTTGTGGGTGGGTTGAATTAGCTGCAGCTGAAGCATGGCTGGGCTGAAGAAGCAGGAGCTGGAGCACCACTCGGCCAAAGAAGCTGGAACTGGAGTGCGGCTGGGCCAAAGTTGCTGGCAGCAAGTCAGCTGGAGCCTAAGCTCGGCCATGCTGAAGCAGCTGGAGCCGGGGTGCCGGTCAAGCCAAAGGAACTGGGGGCGGGGTGTGGTTGAGCCGATGCAGCTGGGGCCAGGGCACAGTTGAGCCAAAGGATCTGGGACTGTGGCACGGTGGAGCCGGTACAGCTGGGGCCATGGTGTGGTCCAGCTGGAGCAGCTGGGGCTGTGGCATGGTGGGGCCTTAGCTGCCACCATCTCTGGTGCGGGTGCATGGGCACGCCCAGCCACTGATGGGGCTAGGGCACTGTGGGTTGCTGCCGCTGGGGCCTGGGTGCAGCTGCGCCACCGCTGCTAATGCCCAGGCACCGGGGGTCCACAGCCTCTGGGGCTTGGGTGAGGGCATGCTGCCATCACTCATGGGGCCCGGGTGCTGAGGGGTCACTGCAGCTGGTGCCCAGGTGCCGGGGGTCGCTGCCTCTGGGGCCTGGGCGCCTGGTGGCTGCTGCCTCTGGTGCCAGGGTGCAGGCACACTGCAACTGCTAGTGGGGCCTGGGTGCCTGGGGGTTGCTACCTCTGGGGGTGGGGCACAGGCACACCACCACAGCTGGAGGGGCCGGGGCGCCTGTGGGCCACTGCCTCTGAGGGTGGGGTGCTGTCACACGCGACTGCTCATGGGGCCTGGGCACCTGGTGGCTGCTGCCTCTGGGGGCAGGGTGCAGTCACACTGCCACTAGTGGTGGGGCCTGGTCTCCTGGAGGCCACTGCCTCTGGGAGCATGGCCGAGCTGAAGTGCTGCTGTGCTGATGTGCTTTGGTGGGGGAGGTGGGCAGGTGGGGGAGGGGCGCTTACTTTTGCCTCATCAATCTCGGAGGTTTCTCACCTTGCTGTCACTCCCTCCTCTCCCGAGTGGCTAGCTCGTCGAAAGTACCCTCGCACCGGTTCTGCTACCTTCATAGAGGGATTCCCCACAGGCTGTGAGGGGTCTTGGAGAGCTCTGGTTTTCCTGCAGAGCTGCCCCTCCCCCCTCTCTGAGAGCCACGTGGTCTCAGTGTCAGGGTTGCAGTCCTTGGGGAAGGAAGGGATCTCCTCTTACCTCCTTCCCTTTACTCTGGGGATTCCAGCACTTCAGTCCTCGGGCGTACGGCGGCCTGGGTGCCTCAGGCGTCACGTGTTGTGTGAGTAGCTTCTGTTGGAATGTGAATGTCCGAGGGGGAGAGTTCAATGGGGGAAGCTCACTCCACCACGATGCTGACGTCACTCTTGAATATTTGTTTTTAAGTACATTTCTTAAATGATCTTATCTAATTGGAACGTTCCTTATAGTAGCCATTGTTATTGTTCTGGGAGGTGACAGCAGTTTGGTAGGACCTTTAGCTGCAAATGGAGCTTCACCCACATTTCTGTCCAGCCTTATCTAGCTGCAAATGGGGTACAATTCACACTTCTATCCAGCCTTGTTTTGGGATCCCCAAACTGATAGTTAACCAAGCCAAGCTCTGAAAATACAAAAAATCTTAGTATGGTTTTGTCATTTTTTTTAGAGATTTATTTACTTCCAGGACCATAGTACTTAGATGTAAATAAGCAGACGTGCCCAAAGGTGATACACTTGTCTCTTAGGTTTTCAGGATTCTGTTTCTTTTTGCTGAGTCTTTGGGCCTCTTGGAGATAAACTGATACTCAACGGGATGTGCCACTGGGTTGGAGGTTGTGTGATGTTTCACAGTGTGCCTCAATGCATGGAAATTTTCATGAGGTTGGTGGGTGACCTAGTGTCAATCTAACCCAATCCATGACCAACTTATCCTAATGTGGGAGCCTTTGAGTTAGGTGGTGAGTGCTCTAACAGCCTTTAAATGCCTCTCCTGTGTCTACCAATTTTTACAGATTTTGTTCTCTGAGATCCTCTTAACAATAGCCTTTGTTTATAAGAAAACAAGATCTGATGTCAAACAGATGGGAAACTACAGCTGTCATGGCAGTTCCCAACATGGAATCTGGGGACAGAACATAGAACTGGGTCTTCCAATCAAATGAGGAATTGTGATCAGAACTACCAGCAGTTCCCAATGTGAAACTAGTGATTCCAGACAAATGGGGAACGGGCTGGAAAGCCAATTATATTGGGAAGTTTTGGCAAGACTGTTGATCTCAGAACCAAGACAGAAGTTATCCATGGCCCTCAGAAATGGCAAGGAAGAGAACACAAAAGGAGTTCACAGGTACCTTTCCTCTGTTTCTCATTGTCCCCCAGTGCTGTGTGAAGTTCACTTTGGATCCCGTTACTGCCACCAAGTCTGTGAAATAACAAAAATCCAACTAAGTAGATTTTAAAGATCTAATTGGCTTTATTGAGTAATTCATCAATTGGGCAGCATCCCATCTAGCAAATAGAGAGGAGCTCCAAAAACTACAGAAAGGGAAAGTTTTCAAGGAAATCATAAACAGAAAAAGGGGTTATTTTTGGCAAGGTTACCTCCCTTTGGGGACAAAAGGGTCTCACTAGGTGGATTACCTCATCTTCCTTTGGGAGATGAAGAGGGCCCATGTGGCAGATTACCTCATTAATGCTGACCAGAAAATCCCAGAATGACCAATTAAGACTACATTCCTGGGAAAGGTTGAAACTGCAATTAGGTTAGGTCTTAAGCCTTGGTTTGGTGATGTGGGACTAGCAAAAGTGACTCCATTTTGGGCCTGTGGTTTTCTTTTTAACAATAGTTTACAATCAACTGACTAATGTATTTTTAATGGGCAACCACATTTCTGTGTGTTAATCCTGTAAACAGTAATTTTTTGAAGTGTGCAATATATTTTGAAAAACCATAAAAAGTTAATTTTCTCACTTCTTTTTCTCTGTAAAATGACAAGTGATAATACAGCCTGTAGTGCCACTGTATATCAATCTGTAGAAGGTTTTCTGATATGGGCATTGTATTAAAGGCACTAGGGAGGTATAATAATATAAGGAGCTCCAATGACACACTACCCAGTGAAACTGGTGAAAATTATTTTGAACAACCAATTTGAAGCCTCTGGAAATTGTCCTAAAGGCAATAGCAAATCAGGAACATCTATTCAAGAAAATCAGTAGAAATTCCATGAGAAAGGGACAGTGTGTAGTATTTGAACCACGTTCACTTCCTCCCCGGTCTCAACTCACCAAGTGAACACTCCTCTCTGGAGTGCTGCACCTAGAACTGGAATACAAGTTTCTCTCTCACTAAGCTTCCAGAATGGGGGCTTTTTCCTAGGGTGAGCAGGACTTCAACATTACCTGTCCTGCTTTCAGCTACCTGTTGCTGAATTTGTTTCTTGTTGATTCAAATGAAAAGTTGGGACAGCCTTCTTGCATCCAGGACCTTCTTATGGTACAGAGGCTCTGCTGTGGTCATGCTTTGCTGACAATACTGGGCACATATCTCTCTTTCCCCAGCTCATGAGGTGGCTGTAACATGAGACAATCAAGAGGACCTCTGGCTGCTGTCTCTCCACTGCACTGATCACTCAGCTCCTAGAATGGGATTGTTATTCAGAGAGAGGCTTCTTACTGTCCCCAGAATTATGGCACAGAGTTTTTACCTGAACATGGGGAAAAGCCAGACATGAAACACAAAACTCTTAATTCCTTCTGAAAAGAAATAACTTGGCCAGCAAAAGATCATGAAAAGTTCAAGCCAAATAACACTTTCAGGAAAATAGAGAATGAGGTGAAAAGCAATTAGTAGATTGTTGTATGTAATGAAGATACAGCTTAGACTGTAGGCTCATTGGTTTTCTGGAAAGAATCAGGGAATTAGACTGCTGAGAGGGTACTTAGAAGGGTCAGAACAAATATCAAGCAGTAACTTCAGAAAGTATTTCTACAAAGGAGCCAGAATTTCACTGGAGCATTTGCTAGAGCAAGTTATGCCCCCTAGGATGTTGGTGAAAATATTAGAGCAACCAGCTAGCAATTAATCTAGCTTAACCACAGGGTGTGTCCATGAAAGGAAGAGAGTGCTACCAATACCACTGTCTCATAACAGTAGACGTACCCAAAGCCATGCCTGATTCTTGGACCTACACCAGAGGTTTCACTGCGTGTGGAGGACATAGACTTCGCTAAAATAATCCATCCAGTCACTGAACAAATAAATAAGCTAATAGTAAAAAGTCCCAGTAGGAAGGAGACTGGTACCCAGAGTTGCTACAATATATTACCTAAAATGTCTAGTTTGTATCAAATTACAAGATGTGCAAAGATACAGGAAGGTAGTAACTAAACACTGGGGCAGAAACAGCAGTTGAAAAAATTACCCAACTCTTTCAGGAATCCCCAGTAAAATTAACAAATGATATCTCAGCAGAGAAAAGGGACAATAGAAGGCAGGGGGGATAATATATTTGAACTGCAGGAAGAAAAAACCTGTCAACCAAGAATCCTGTATTCACCAAAACTAACTTGTAAAATATAAAGATGAAATAAAGACTTTCCCCGATTAACAAAAACCAAGAAAGTATATTAATATCCAGCTACTTTATGAGATTATTGAAGGAGTTCCTCAGGTTGAAAGCAAGTGACCCAGGATGGTGATTGATATAAGAAACAAAAACACCAGTATAAGTAGTTATGTAAATATGAAAGACAGAATAAATACCTACTTTTTCCTTTCTTCTCTTAGCTGATATCAAAGGAATTGTATAAAATACTATATATTTAATGTTCTGTTGGGCTTATTCCGTATTGACATGTAATATATACATAATGTGTTTTTCATTAAAATCATAAAGGTCATGGTTGGGAGCAAAGCTCTGTTGGGCTAAGGAAATAACTATAGATGATAAAGAAATAAGTGTAACAAGATATTATTTGTTATACCATTAATATAATCTGCATAACAATTATGCCACAAAAATGGCAAAAGGAAATAGACGTATATATGAGTTAAGATACAATGTATCACTGGAATTGAGCTAGTATAAATCTGAAGCTCCTTCTTAATGAATCAAGAAGTATATATTAAATACTAGAGCCACCCCTAAAGAAAAACTTCAGAAATATAGTAAAGTCATTTAAAAATTAAATTGCTACGTTGGAAGATATTCAGTTTATGCAATAGAAAGCTATACAGGATGAGAAGAGAAACTAAAAAGTACATGAGAATTGTAGAAAACAAAAAGTAAAATGGTAGTTGGAATTGCAACTGTCAGTAATACTAAATGTGAATGGATTACATTATCCAAACAAGAGGAAGAGATTGTCACCTCAGATTTAAAAAACAAACCATGATCTAAATATATGCTATGTACAGGAAGCACAAGGTAGATTCAAAGATAGAAACAGATTGAAAGTAAAAGCATGGGAAAATATATATCTGGAAATAGCCTTAACAAGAAAGCTGGAGAGATAATACAATTGTCTAGCAATACAGACTTTAAAACAAAAAATATTACTAGAGATAATGAGGAAGATTTTATCATACCTGAAGGGTCAAAGTTTATGGCCTTCATCTACAACAGTACAAAGAAATATATTTATAGCCATTAATGCCTGTACTAACAAAGAAGAGTGATCTCAAATCAATAACTTAACCTTTTTCTTTAACAGGCCTGAAAAGATGAGGTACCAAACCCAAAGCAAGGAGAAAAGGAAAGAATAAAAATTAGAGCAGAAACTATTAAATGAGATATAGAAAAAACCACAGAGAAAATCAGTGAAACCAAAAGTGGATTCATTGGAGAGATTACCCAAGTTGACAGATCTTTAGAAAAACTGATCTACAGAAAAAGGGAGAACACTCAAAGAATCAGAAAGAAAGAGGGATATTACTACTGATATTACAGAAATAAGAAGGATTATAAAAGAATTCAGTGAGCTGTTCTATGGCAACAAATTAGATAAATGAGATGAAATGGACAAATTCCTTAAAAGACACAAACTTCTGAACCTAAATCAAGGATAAATGGAAAATCTGAATAGAACTATAACAAGTGAAGGAGTTAAATTAGTAAACAAATAACCACCCACAGAGTGAGGCTAGGCCCATGTGGCTTTAATATGTAATTCTCTGAAACATTCAAAGATTCCTTAATACTGATTCTTAACACACACTTTTGAGAATAAGAATGGAGAGAATACTTCACACTCATGGTATGAGGCCAGTACAGCAAATACCAGCAAACCCAGTCCAGCAATATATAAATGAATCATACACCATGACCAAGTGGGATTTATTCCAGGGATAAAAAGTTGGGTTAGCATCTCAAAATCCACTTATATAATAAAGTATATCAATAGAATAAAAGGAAAAATGGCAGATCATTTCAGTAGACTCAGGGGAAATAATTCACAAAATCCAGTACCCTTTCATGATTAAAGCCCTCAGATTACCAGGAATAGAAGGAAAGTTCCTAATGTCATAATGAGCATCTATGGAAAAGCCACAGCTAATATAATATTTAATTGTAAAAGACTGGATGCTTTCTCCTGAAAATGTGGAATCAAAGGATGTCTGCTCTTTCCACTTCTATTCTAGAATATACTGGAGATTTTAGCCAGAATCATTATGCAAGTAAAGGGAAAAAAATGCATAATGATTGGTTAGAAAGATGTAAAACTACTTCCAGCTGAGATATCTTGTTTTTAGAATACTCTAAGAAATCCACTAAAAAAATTAGTAGATAGTAGAAGTGACAATTAAAGTCAGCAAAATAGTAGGATAAAAGATCAAAATATAAAAATCAGTTGTGTTTCTACACATTTGCAATGAACAATCTGATAATGAAATTAAGAAATGCATTGACAATAAAACCAAAATGAATAACATACTTAGGGATAAATTTAGCAAAAGAAGTACAAAATGAATGCTCAGAAAAATGCAAAATGTGATCAAAAGAAATTAAAAACATATAAGTAAATGGGAAAACATCCCAATTTCATGAATTAGAAGACATATCATTGTTGAAATGGCATTATTCCCCAAATGATCTGAGATTCAGCACATACCTCTCATGATCCCAGCTTATCTTTTTATACAAATTGGCAAGCACTTTCATAAAATTATGTGGAATTGCAAGGGAATCAGATTAGCCAAAGCAATCTTGAAAAAGAACAAAGTGGTAGGACTCACATTTCCTGATTTGGAACTATGTAACATGCAATGGTAATCAAGAGTGTGTGTTACTGACACAAGGATAGACATACAGATCTGTGGAATAGATTGAGATTTGAGAAATAAACCGATACATCTGTGGTCAACTGATATTTGAAAAATGTGCCAAGAATGAGGCAAGAATATTCTTTTGATCAATTGGTGCTGGGCCAAGTGGATAGCCATGAGAAAAACAAAGAGGGTTTATCCTTCCATGACACCACATACAGTAATTTACCAGAAAGAATAAAGAACATAAGAGTAAATGATAACACACTTAGATAAAGTATAGAAAAGAATTAATCTCCTTGGATTTGGCAAAGAATTATTAGATAACACACCAAGAGCAAAAATGAAAAAAATATAGGTAATTTGGACTTCATCAAATTAATGATTTTTGTGCTTCAAAGGACACCTTTATAGTGTGAAAACACCCTTTGGAAGCCTTGTGCACTATTTCTGGGAATATAAAATTATGTTGATGGTATGAAATACAACATGGCAATTCTTTCAAAAATTACAAACTATGTTACTCCCTGAACTAGAAATTCTACTTCTCAGAGTCAAAGTAGAATTGAAAGCAAGGACTTAGATTTATGTCCCCTCATGTTTATATTAGCATTATTCATAATAGCCAAAAGGTGGAAATAACCCAAGTCCCCATCAACAGATGAATGGATTAAAAAATTTTGGCATATGAGAGTGACGTCAGCATCATGGCGGAGTGAGCTTTTCTGTAAACTCTTTCCCCAATAAGATACAACAAAAGGGTCAATCATAGACCAACAGGAGACACTCACACTGCACAAAGGGACATTGGAAAGACCCACATTGCCACACTTCTGAGAGTAGGTGTGCTGGGGCCCCTGGAGGAAGTGGGGAGAGGTAAGGAGAAATCCTCTCCCTTCCGATCAGATCAGCAGCTCGGGTCACATGGGTCCCAGAGAGAGGGGTGGGGCAGCCCTCTGTGGGGAAACCGTAGCTCTTTAGGCTCTCTCAGCCAGTGGGAAGCTCCCACACGGAGGACTCAGAAGTGCTGTGGAGGTGCCATCAACATTTGAGCACTCTAGGAAAGTGGATAATGAGGGGCCAATGAGAAGCCCCCCCGCCCAGGGACCCAGCAGACAAAAGAGAGAGCCTCTCCCCCTGCATACCCAACACTGCAGCTCAGCCGACCAGTCAGAACAACCCTGGCGGAGTGCAGGCGGCCTGCAGTGGAGGAGAAGCCAGGGCTAAGCACCGGCAGCCCGCGGCAGTGGAGCTGTTGTGGCGGAGTGCAGGGGGCTCAGATTACACAGCCCTTGACCCCCACAAGGTGATGGCAGGTGGAAACTACAACCAGATATTTCCAGGATGAGGAAAAACAAAGCCAATACAGCAACCATGATGCAAAAGTACATTAAATCGCCAGGCCAGGAGGAAAATGACAAGCACCCAGAAATCACCCCTGAAGGCACAGAAATCCGTAACCTAAACAACAGAGAATTCAAAATAGCTATGATAAAAATCTCAATGAAATACAAGAAAACAGATAAACAATTCAACGAGAAAAGGAGTTTCTTCACAAAAGAGATTTCATCATAAAGAAAAACCAATCAGTATTGATGGAAATGAAGAAAACAATGGAGGACATAAAGGAGAATATGGAATCTTTAAAGAACAGAGTTGACAATATGGAGAAAAGAATTAGCATTATAGAGGATAGGAATACAGATATGATCCTGATGGAGGAGAAGAGAAAATTAAGACTAAAAATAAATGAAGAAAGTCTCCGAGAAATATCTGACTCAATTAGGAAATGTAACATAAGAATTATAGGTATTCCTGAGGGAGAAGAGAGGGAAGGAGGAACAGAGAGCCTATTCAAGGAAATGATAGCTGAGAACTTCCCAAATCTGGGGAAGGAGCAGGAAATATCAGTAAGTGAAGCCAATAGGTCGCCTAAATATGTCAACAGGTGAAGGCCCACTCCAAGGCATATAGTAGTAAAACTGTCAAAAGTCAGTGACAAAGAAACAATACTAAGGGCAGCTAGACAAAAACAAAGAATAACGTACAAAGGAGCTCCCATCAGGATCTCAGCAGATTTCTCAACAGAAACTTTACAGGTTAGGAGATACTGGAATGATATATTCAAAATACTGAAAGACAAAAACTTTCAGCCAAGAATACTCTATCCAGTGAAAATATCCTTCAAATATGATGGAGAAATAATAACTTTCCCAGATAAACAAAAGCTAAGGGAGTTCATGGCCACGAGACCCCCACTACAAGAAATGCTCAAGAAGGCCCTCAGGCCTGAAAAAAAGAACAGAAAGGGAATACAAAACTTGGAGCAAGGAGAAAAATAGGTAGACAAAATCAGAAAAATAGTAGATCTTTACCGGAATAGGTTAGCAACCATTTAAATACCAAAATCAAAGATCAAAGGAAGGAAATCACCAAAAATAAACATAAGCTCATCACTTTAAATACACATCCACAACACAAGATAGAATAAGTTGTGACAAGAATAATGTAGAAGGGGAAGAGGAAAGAGATCGAATTGACTTAGTATAAGGGAATAAGAGGCCATCAGATAATGGACTATCTCATACACAAGATTTTTACACAAACCTCAAGGTAACCACTAAACAGATAATCAGAACAAAATCACATATGATAAATAAAGAGGAAACTAAAGGAGTTGTAAGACAGAACAACCAAACTGAATTGGCAGTTGGAAACACATGGGACAAGAAACAAAGGAAATGCAAAAGAACTGGAAAATAAGTGATAAAACAGCAACATTAAGCTGTCATATAGCAATAATTACTCTAAATGTAAATGGATTGAACTCTCCAATCAAAAGATACAGAGTTGCAGGATGGATTAAAAAGCAAGACCCAACAATATGCTGCCTCCAGGAAACACATCTTAGCTCTAAAGACAAGCACAGGCTCCGAGTGAAAGGATGGAAGACAATACTCCAAGCTAATGGCAAACAAAAGAAAGCAGGTGTTGCCATACTCATATCAGACAAAGGAGACTTCAAGATAAAACAGGTTAAGAGAGACAAAGAGGGGCAATATATAATGATAAAAGGGACATTCCACCAAGGGTCTTCCACCAAGAAGACAATTATAAATATATATGCACCCAACATAGGAGCACCAAAGTACATAAAGCAACTATTAACACACCTAAAAGGAGATATTAACAACAACACAATAATAGTATGGGATCTTAATATCCCACTTACATCAATGGATAGATCATCCAGACAACAAGTCAATAAAGAAACAGTGGACTTAAATGAAAAACTGGACGAGATGGACCTAGTAGACATATACAGAGCACTCCATCCAAAAACAGCTGACTACACATTTCTTCTCAAGCGCACCTGGAACATTCTCAAGGATAGACCATATGTTGGGAAACAAGGCAAGCCTCAATAAATTTAAGAAGATAGAAATCATAACAAGCATCTTTTCAGACCATAATGCTATCATATTATCAACCACAAGAAAAAAACTGGGAAGGTGACAAAGATGTGATTAAACAACATGCTACTGAACAACCAATGGATCATTAATGAAATTAAAGGAGAAATAAAAAAATCTGGAAACAAATGAAAATGAGAATACGCCATACCAACTCATATGGGATGCAGCAAAAGCCATCCTGAGAGGGAAATTCATAGCAATACAGGCCAACCTCAACAAACAAGAAAAGGCCCAAATAAGCAACTTTAAACTATACCTAACAGAACTAGAAAAAGAAGAAACAAAGCCCAAAGTCAGCAGAAGGAGAGAAATAATAAAAATTAGAGCAGAAATAAATGAAATTGAAATGAAAAAAATAGTAGAAAGGATTAATGAAACAAAGAGTTGGTTCTTTGAGAAGATAAACAAAACTGACAAACCCTTAGCCAGACTTACTAACAAAAAAGAGATAAGGCTCAAATAAATAAAATTAGAAATGAAAGAGGAGAAATTACAACGGATACCACGGAAATACAAAGGATTATAAGAGAATACTATGAGAAACTATATGCCAACAAATTGGACAATCTAGAAGAAATGGATAAATTCTTAGATTCATACAACCTCCCAAAACTGAACCAAGAAGAAATAGAGAATCTGAATAGACCAATCACAAGTAAAGAGATTGAAATAGTAATCAAAAACCTCCCAAAAAATAAAAGTCCAGGACCAGATGGCTTCTCTGGAGAATTTTACCAAACATTCAAAGGCGATTTAACACCCATCCTTCTCAAACTATTCCAAAAAATAGAAGAAGATAGAACACTTCCTAACTCATTCTATGAGGCCAACATCACCCTGATACCAAAGCCAGACAAAGACAATAAAAAAAAGGGAAATTACAGGGCAATATCACTGATGAACATAGATGCAAAAACACTCAACAAAATATTGGCAAACTGAATACAGCAATACATTAAAAAGCTCATACACCATGATCAAGTGGGATTTATACTAGGGACACAGGGATGCTTCAACATCTGCAAATCAATCAACGTGATACACCACATCAACAAAACGAGGAATAAAAACCGCATGGTCATCTCAATAGATGCAGAGAAGACATTTGACAAGATCCAACATCCATTTATCATAAAAGCTCTCAACAAAATGGGTATAGAAGGAAAAGTCCTCAACATAATAAAGGCTATTTATGACAAACCCACAGCCAACGTCATACTCAATGGGAAAAGGCTGAAAGCCATTCCTCTCAGAACAGGAACGAGACAAGGCTGCCCACTCTTGCCACTCTTATTCAACATAGTACTGGAGGTTTTGGCCAGAGCAATTAGGCAAGAAAAAGGAATAAAAGGAACCAAATAGGCGACGAAGAAGTGAAACTCGCACTATTTGCAGACTACATGATTTTATATGTAGAAAACCCTAAAGAATCCATTGGAAAACTATTAGAAATAATCAACAACTACAGCAACGTCACAGGGTGCAAAATCAACCTACAAAAATCAGTTGCATTTCTGTATGCTAATAACGAACTAACAGAGAGCCCACAATGATAATACCATTTACAATTGCATCAAAAAGAATAAAATATCTAGGAATAAATCTTACCAAGTGAAAGACATATACAATGAAAATTACAAGACATTATTGAAAGAAATTGATAATGACATAAAGAAATGGAAAGATATCCCACACACATGGATTGGGAGAATAAACATAGTTAAAATGTCTATATTACCTAAAGCAATCTACAGATTCAATGCAATCCCAATCAGAATCCTAATGACATTCTTCATGGAAATAGAAAAAAGAATACTAAAATTCATATGGGGCAACAAAAGACCCCAAATAGCTAAAGCAATCCTCAGAAAAAAGAACAAAGCTGGAGGCATCACAATCCCTGACTTCAAAACATACTACAAAGCAATAGTAATCAAAACAGCATGGTACTGGTACAAAAACAGACACACACATCAATGGAACAGAATCGGAAGCCCAGAAATAAAACCACACATATACAGACAGCTAACTTTCAACATAGGAGCTAAGAACATACAATGGAGAAAGGAAAATCGCTTCAATAAATGGTGTTGGGAAAACTGGACAGTCGCATGCAAAAGAATGAAACTGGATCATCTGCTATCGCCATTCACAAAAATTAACTCAAAATGGATCAAAGACCTGAAGGTGAGACCCGAAGCTATAAAACTCATAGAAGAAAATATAGGCAATACACTATTTGGCATTGGTCATAAAGGAATCTTTTCGGATGCCATGCCTACTCAGACTAGGGAAACTAAAGAAAAAATAAGCAAGTGAACCTTCATCAGATTAAAGAGCTTCTACAAGACAAACCAGGATCAAAATGAATAGACAACCCACCAGCTGGGAGAACACGTTTGCAAAACATATCTGACAAGGGGTTAATCTCCATAATTTATCAAGAACTCATACAACTGAACAACAAAACAACAAACAACCCAGTCAAAAAATGTGCAGAGGAAATGAACAGACTCTTCTCCAAAGAAGGTATACAGATGGCCAATAGGCATATGAAAAGATGTTCAACATTACTAATCATCAGGAAAATGCAAATCAAAACAACACTAAGATATTACCTCATACCCGTTAGAATGGCTATAATCACCAAGACAAAAAACAACAAATGTTGGAGAGGATGTGGAGAAACAGGAACCCTCATACACAGCTGGTGGCAATGCAAACTAGTGCAGCATCTATTGAAAATGGTATGGGGATTCCTCAAAAAATTAAAAATAGGAAAACCATATGATCAAGCTATCCCACTACTGGGAATCTATCCAACGAACCTGAAATCAACAATCCAAAGAGGCTTATGCACCCTTATCTTCATTGCAGCATTATTCACTATAGCCAAGAAGTGGAAGCCACCCAGATGTCCCTCGACTGATGATTGGATCAAGAAAATGTGGTATATATATACAATGGCATACTACTCAGCCATAAGAAAAGACAAAATCATCCCATTTGCAACAACATGGATGGACCTGGAGGGTATTATGTTAAGTGAAATAAGCCAGAAAGAGAAAGACAGACACCATATGATCTCACTAATATGGAAATATAAACCAACACATGGACAGAGAAAACTGTATTGTGGTTACCAGGGTGGGGGGTGGGCACAGAGGGTGAAGGGAGACATGTGTATGGTGATTGACAAACAAAAGGTACAACCAAAATTTCACAGTTATAAACTGTTAAGACATCAATAAAAAAAAAAAAGGAACAGTAAAAAATAATAATAATTTGGCACATATATACAATGGCATATTATTCAGCTTGAAAAATCAAATTCTGACATGTGCTACAACTTGAACTATACACTTACAAAATGCTGAAAATATAAATTTTATGTTATGTGTATATTACTACAATTAGAAGTAAAATTTTTAAGGCAAGAGAGTGAAAATAAAACCTACAGAATGGAGGAAAACTTTGGAAACCATATACCTCATAAAGAACTGGTATCAAAAATATCTAAAGACCCCTTAAAACTTAATTTTAAAAAGTCAAATAACTATTTATTTATTTATTTATTTTTTGTGAGGAAGATCAGCCCTGAGCTAATATCCGTGCTAATCCTCCTCTTTTTGCTGAGGAAGACTGGCCCTGAGCTAACATCTATTGCCAATCCTCCTCCTTCTTTTCCCCCAAAGCCCCAGTGGATAGTTGTATGTCATAGTTGCACATCCTTCTAGTTGCTGTATGTGGGACGCAGCCTCAGCATGGCTGGAGAAGCAGTGCGTCGGTGCACGCCTGGGATCCGAACCCGGGCCGCCAGTAGTGGAGCATGTGCACTTAACCACTAAGCCACCGGGCTGGCCCTCAAATAACTATTTAAATATGGCACAGCATCTGAATACAGTGTTTTCCAAAGAAGATAGACACGTGGTCGAGAGCACATGAAAATATTCTGGACATCACTAGTCATCAAGGAAATGTAAATCAAAAACCCAGTGAAATACCACTTGTCAACCATTAGGATAGCTACAATCAAAAAGTGAGATCATGGGCCGGCCCAGTGGCTTAGCGGTTAAGTGTGCGCGCTCTGCTGCTGGCGGCCCGGGTTCGGATCCCGGGCACGCACCGACGCACCGCTTCTCTGGCCATGCTGAGGCCGCGTCCCACATACATCAACTAGAAGGATGTGCAGCTATGACATACAACAATCTACTGGGGCTTTGGGGGGAAATATAAATAAAATCTTTAAAAAAAAAAAAAAAGTGAGATCGTAAGTTTTGTTGAGGATATGTTTAGAAATTTGAAGTCTCATACATGGGTGGTATGAATATAAAATGGTGTAGTCACTGTGGAAAAAGCTCTGGGATTTCCTGAAATATACAACCTAAAATTATCACATGACCCATCATTTCCAATCCTAGGTAGGTACTTTCGTGTGTGTGTGTGTGCTGAGAACACTTAGTCCACTGACTTGGCAAATTCCGTGTATACAAATTATGTGTGTGTATCAAATCATCATGGTTTTATCTTTAAATATAGACAACTTTTTTCATCAGCTATACCTCAATAAAGCTGGGGACAGTGGAAGAGTTTCCAGGTGCATCCCACAATTACATGAGGATTTATTGTTTTGCTTATAACAGTGACAATAAGAATCGGTTGCCTTAGGGATATTATAGTGGTTAACATTTGACAGGTCTCTAGGGACACATGTGAAAACTGGTCTAAAATAAATTTCCTTCCTCTGTAAAATGTACACCTGAGACTTTAATGAACCCATGTCACACCCTGTGGTTAGACTGTTACCGCACAAAGATGTGGTTCTCCCAAGCGATGCACGTAAAAAAGGCAATTATTACTGCAGCAGCCTTTGGGAAAAGAAAACTGCTTTATTGCTAAGTCAGTCTGAAAAGAGACAAGAGGCATATGCTGCCAGATCTGTCTCCCTGATTCAGGATTTGGGGCAAAATTTAAGAGGTTAACAAGAACAGGCTGCCATGTGGAAATGCTGCTGGGACAGGTTTGGATTGGAGGGGTTTAAGCATTTATGGTAAGTTTTTTTTTTTTTTTTTGAGGAAGATTCGCCCTGAGCTAACATCTGTTGCCAATCTTCCTCCTTTTTTCCTTTTTTCTCCCCAAAGCCCCAGTAGATAGTTGTATGTCATAGTTGTGATCCTTCTGGTTGCTCTATGTGGGATGCCACCTCAGCATGGCTTGATGAGTGGTGAGGTCCGTGCCCAGGATCCAAACCAGCAAACCTTGGGCTGCCAAAGTGGAGCATGTGAACTTAACCGCTGCACCACCACGCTGGCCCCTGTGGTAAGGTTTTAAACGTAATATGATGAGGTTTTAAACATTTATGGTAAGGTATGGAAGGGGTTTTAACATCAGATCTTGCTGGATGAAGGTCTCTTCACTTCTGATGAGAGTCTGATTTTCAAATTCTGGTCCTGTCTCCATCCTTTAGTTCCATGGGGAGGAGAACTGTTACTTCTGATGTCATTTAAGGTCAAGAATTCCTCTTCTGGGCCTGCCCCGTGGATTAGCAGTTAAGTGCGCACACTCCGCTGCTGGCGGCCCGGGTTCACATCCCGGGCATGCACCAACACACTGCTTCCCCGGCCATGCTGAGGCCGTGTCCCACATACAGCAACTAGAAGGATGTGCAGCTATGACATACAACTATCTACTGGGGCTTTGGGGGCAAAAAATAAATAAATAAATAAACAGTTCCTCTTCTGCACGTGCTGTGGCTACATGACTTTGCAAGTTTTCTGAAAACCAACTCGCAATCACTTTGTTGATATGAGATGGGGTCATTTCAAACTGGTCCTAGTGGCCCATGGTTGTAAGACTGAAAACACTCCCTGTACCCAGGGTAGGGGTGTGGGATTCAAGCTTCCCACCAGAGCCAAGTGCTCTGGGATTCTTTATTTTAAGCACCAGATGAGTGGGGATGGGAAAGGGGTGGGAGGAGGGCTCATCACTAGCAAGATTCAAAGATTAAAATAGAGCCTGGCTCTTTATTAGAGATGGTGAGGTCACATTTAAGTGTCTCCGATCCTAAACAAGGGCGATAGTTCCATGATTGGCCTTGAAGCCTTACACCAAGCCCTTGACCCCTAAAGGATATAAGACTCTCTTGTTTCAGTGTGGCATGGCCTAGGCCACCCTTGGAAGCTCAAAACAGGAATTCTCTGTGCGTATACCTGTGCCCATGTGTTCATAAAGAGCTGGGTGAAGAGAGTAGAGGCAGCCTCAGGCCAGGAAAAAGTTCTGTTTAAATGCAAGTGTGCCAGGTGAGTCAGGTTTCAGCCCATCAGCCTAGGCATGTTCCTCGGAGCCATGCAGCCTCCTATCCACTGTCACTCATTATTTTTAATTAATTTTTGCTATCTAAAATTAATTTTAACTTTTCTACATAGGAAACCACTCCAAGATTTAATCCTTTCTAAGTAAAATGTTTTGTAATTTTTTTATTGTTTAAGGTTTTATGTTCATTATTGTTTAAAGGATTAAATCTTGGCGTGGTGGCCTATGTAGAAAAATTAAAATTAATTTTAAATAGGAAAAGTTAATTAAAAATAGTGATCAACAATAGGAAAACATGGAGTATAAAAATTTTTCTCCTTATTTTCAATAAATAATGAATGAGAAGGTTAAAAATTTCTTAAGAGAGGAAACTAAGTTAAGGAGATTCCCTGCCTGCATATCCTGCCCCGCTTCTCTGCTCTGACTCCAGCCGCCCTCAAATGACCAGTTTTGATTACTCCTCAATTATCCTGTTAATTTTTTTTTCTTTTTTTTTTTTTTTGTGAGGAGATCAGCCCTGTGCTAACATCTGGCAATCCTCCTCTTTTTTTTTGCCAAGGAAGACTGGCCCTTGGCTAACATCTGTGCCCATCTTCCTCCACTTTATATGGGACGCCGCCACAGCATGGCTTGCCAAGCAGTGCGTCGGTGCGCGCCCGGGATCTGAACCGGCGAACCCCGGGCCACCGCAGTGGAGTGCGCGCACTTAACCGCTTGCGCCACAGGACCGGCCCCCTGTTAATATTTTTTACATAAAAGCAAGCCAGTGCAAATACCTGTTTTTCTTACCCCTCTTTGTTCTTGTAATGAGTGCCCAGGGTCCGTATATTTGATGTTTGGCTTCTGAACACTTAAGCCTCACCCCTCCCTTTCCCCTAGGCCTTCTTGTCTGGACGGGCTGATGAGAAAGCCTGGAGGCTCCTGCACTGTGAGCTGCTGCTTGCTGGGCAGCTCCTCCTGTGAGCTGTGCTGCCCTGTGTGCACTGTTCACCCACCACGCCTGCGTGCAGTCTACATAGGACTCTGAGTTGGCAGGTTCAGTTCCTTTGGGAGTAGGAGTCTGGGAATGAGGCCCTCCTTAATGTGGTCCTGGGTTATGTCTTGGGTAGAAAATATCTGTGTATTTAGAATGAAGGTCTGACTGAGGCTGGAGTCACCTTGACATTAGGGGAGGTCTGGGATTATAAGGATGATCATACCCTGTGAATAAGGTGAAACCATCAGATTTTCACTCCTTAAAGAGGAATTATTTCAGAGAGACAGGGAAGAGTCAGGAAAATGCAGCCAGTAGGTGGCAAGAATACAGAGGGCTCACCAGGACCCCTAAGTAACTCTGCTGCTGCTGCCACCCTAGTGTCTTGCAACAAAGATCCTGACACTTTGGGTTATAGTGGGCAACATCCATAGTATGAGTTTGGCACGGCAAAGTGATTAATTCAAGCCTGATTTAAGCCATGACCAGTTGTCATGGAGGAGGCCTCTAACGCTGATGACAATGATTTGAGGCTCTCTGGTTGAGGGCCTTAAGTTGTCTGTAGGCTTCCGACACGAGAAACTGCCCTAGGCCCCACACTGTATGTCATTAAAGCTGCTATTACAACCTTGTACTGAGATGTCTTGAAAATGGAGGCTCTCTATTTCAACTGAGAGGGACGCACTGAGCATGTGTCCCTCTACCAAGGCACCCTGCCAGCTCAGCCCTGCTACTGACACCTACTTGTGATATGATGGAGCCTGACCTTGGCCCTGCAGATTATGGCACCTGCAGGAGGGACATGGCCTTTCTTCAGTTCATTGAAAGATGCTAGGGTGATGGAGGAGGTCACCCCTCTTCCAGAGTCCTTGGTTCTCTGGGTAGTTCCTTGGGATTAACTGAATGCACAGCACTGGGGAGTGCATAGACTTTAAGAACAACACACGTTTGTCCATGATGGAGCTCAGTGAAGAGTTGCCGCTCTTCATCCCTTAATTGTGACATTGTTGGTGAAGAATTAAACCCAAGGATCACTGAAGCTAACCAAATACCAGGCAGTCATCTTACTACTAGTGCAAAATTGGCCTCATATTCATATGTTCCCAAACTCTTGGGCGATTGTCCATGAGATGCCCCTTTGTGGTGAAAGAACTCTGGGCATGTCTTAAATCAGAGATACCCAAAATAGAAATCAAGGTACTCCTTGTCTGTACATTACTAAGTCCACAATACAAGGACTCACCAGGACACTCATTATCCACCTCGGAGTTCAGACACTACTGATAGTAACCATGGCACCTCTCAGAGTGTACAGTGCCCTGCTCTCCAACAAGGCATTTGATGGAAGTTTCACCTCCCTTGTGGGTCTCAGGCTCATAGAGCACCATACTGGCTTATTGAAATCAGTTGAAATTAGCTGAGTGAAAGATGTCTTGTTTCAGTCATCAGAGGTGAATTGTAATGATTTTGTCATCTTTTTTTTTGAAAGACCAGGATTTTTTAGAGCAGTTTTAGGTTTATAGAAAAATTCATCAGAATTTATAAATTTTCCACATCACCGTTCTTTCTGTATCCAGCTTGTACTATTTTTCATGTTTTGTATTACTGTGGTACATTTGTCACAATTTCCAACTGATATTGATGCATCATCACAGTGTACAGTGTACATTAGTATTGAGTCTTTGTGTTATAGAATGTATGGGTTTTTGCAAATGTATTATAACGTGTCTGTCATTTCTGTATCATAGAGTGTGGTTTCACTTCCCTCAACATCCTCTGTGCTCTACATATTGATTCATCCCTCCTTCTAACCCCCAAATTCTTCACAACCAAAGATCTTTCTAGTGGCTCATGCTTTTTGTCTTTTTCAGAATGTCATATTTTGAATCATACACTACATAGCCTTGTCACATTGGCTTCTTCACTTTAGCAATATACTTTTAAAGTTCCTCTGTGTCTTTTCACATTTGATACCTCATTTCTTTTTATCACTAAACCGTATTTCGGATACACGTCTGATTGTTTTGTCTATTTGGCTCTTGAAGGATATCTTAAACTCTAAGTCTTACCAATTAAGAATAAATTTCCTGGAAACATTGGTGTGTAGGTTTTGTGTGAACATAAGGCTTCAACTCATTAGGAAAAATACCAAAGAGTGTGATTGCTGGATCCTACTCTATGTAGCAACAGTGTATTTTATTTTCAAAGAAAGTTTCTGTCTTCCATGTAGGCATACCAAATTCCATTTCCACCAGCAATGAATGACAATTACCTATAGTTTTGCATTTTCACCAATATTTCATGTTTGGAGTGTTTTGAGCTTTACCCATTTAATAAGTGTTTAATAAAACCTCATTGTTTTATTTGCAATTTCCTAATGACATTTGATGTGGAGCATGTTTTCATATTGCTTATTTCCTATGTATATATCTTCTGTGAACTATCTGTTCATGTCTATTGCCCATTTTCTAATTGGGTTGTTTGTCTTCTGACTGTTGAGTTTTAAGAGTTCTTTGGATACTTCAGATGCCACTCATTTATCCAATATGTGCTTTAAAAAGATTTTCTCTTATTTCATTAATGCTGTTTTTATTCTCTTAACTTTGTCTTTATCAGAGCAGGAGTTTTCCATTTTTATAAAGTAAAAAAATTTTTTTTTTAATTTGTGGACCTTGCTTTTTGGTTTTTTATCTAAAAATTCATCTCCAAACCCAAGGTCATCTAGGTTTCCTCCTATGTTATCTTCTAGGAGTTTATTCCTTTGGCATTTTACATGTAGATGTTTGATTTGTTTTGACAATTTTTGTGAAAAGTGTAAGACCCATGTCTACATTTTGGTGAGAGTGTGCATGTGTGTCTGTATTTGGATATCCATTATGCCCACCAATGTTTGTTTAAAAGACTTTATTTTTCATTTGAATTGCCTTTCCTTTTTTAAAGATCACTTGACTATATTTCTCTGGGTCCATATGGAAAGCCATTGACATGTATTCTTCAACCTTGCTATACTCTTTTATTAATTCTAGGAGTCATTTCTGTTGTTCTGAATTCTTGCAGACATTTCACAGAGACAATCATGCCATATGGAACAAATGTTATAAATTTAGCTCCAGGATTCATAAAGATATTCTTTCTTAAGAAGTGGAAGTTCCTTTCTATTACTAGTTTGTTATCATAAATGGATTTTGGATTTTATCAAATCCTTTTTTATTTTCATTTCCCCATCATTTCCTTTCTCTGATATTAGTAATTTCTGACTTCCTTTTTTTTTTTTTATAATTTATTTATTTATTTATTTTTTCTCCCCAAAGCCCCAGTAGATAGTTGTATGTCGTAGCTGCACATCCTTCTAGTTGCTGTATGTGGGACGTGGCCTCAGCATGGCCGGAGAAGTGGTGCATCGGTGTGCGCCCGGGATCCGAACCCGGGCTGCCAGCAGCGGAGCGCACACACTTAACCGCTAAGCCACAGGGCCGGCCCATGACTTGCGTTTTTTATCTTGACTAGATTTATCAACTTTCTTATTCTTGTCAAAGAACCAGCTGTTTTTGTTTTAATTTTCTCCATTGATTTCCACAATGATATTGATTTCTTTCATAATTTTTAGTATTGCTTTTATTCTGCTTACTTTGGGTTTAATTTGCTCTTAACTTTATTGCTTCCTAAAGTAGACGGTTACATTATTCATTATAGATCTTTGGTTTTTCCATTGTATTTGTTCAGTGGCATAAATTTTGTTCTAGGCACTGCTTTTGCTGCTTCCAAGAACCTTTCATATGCTGTGTTTTTTACTTTATTTTGTTCAAAGTAATTTTTTATTTCTTTTGAGGCTTCTTTGATCCTATGTATTACTTAGATGTGTGTTGTTGAATCTCCACATATTTGGGGGTTTTCCAACTACCTTTCTCTTATTGACTTCTAGATAAATGACTCTGTGGTGTGAGAGCATATTTTGTATGAGTTCTGTTCTTTCAAATTTGTTGAGGTGTGCTTTATATCCTAGAACATGGTTTGTCTTGATGAATGCTCCATGTGAACTTGAGAAGAATGTATATTCTGCTGTTGTTGTATGAAGTATTATGTAGGCTACAATGAAATTCATTTGTTTCACAGTGCTGTTTAGTTCACCTCTGTTCTTCCTCATCTCCTGCCTACTGGAATTTATAATTTGTGATAAGGGGGTGTTGAATTCTATAGCTATAATTATGGATTCATCTGTTTCTCCTTGCATTCTCTCAGTTCTCACCTCATGTATTTTTCACCTCTGTTATGCAGATACACATGAAGGATTGCTGTGCCTCCTTGGAGAATAGACACCTTTTTCAGTATCTGATGCCCCTCTCTATCCCTGAATTTCCTTGGTTTGAAATCTGCATTTTCTGTAATTCATATACCTATGGCATATTTCTTTGGATTAGTGTTGACATGGTGTATTTTTGCCATCCCTTTACCCTTCATCTATCTGTGTATTAACACTTAAAGTGGGTTTCTTGTAGACAACATGTAATTGTGTTTTTTGAAATCTGATGTTACTGTGTCTTTCAGTTGTATTGAGACTATTGATGATTAATGTGTTTATTGGTACTGTTGGATTAATATTTTCCAAACCTTTTACTTTTTTTATGTGTTGTTTTTTTTTCTTTCTGTCTTCTGCCTTTTTTTCTGCCTTCTCTGGCTGATACTGAGCATTTGCTGATTCTTTTTTCTCCTCTCTTAGCATATCAGTTACACATTTCTTAAAAAATCTTTTTTAGGGCCGGCCCTGTGGCTTGGTGGTTAAGTGCACGCGCTGCGATGCTGGTGGCCCGGGTTCGGATCCCGGGTGCGCATCGAGGCACCACTTCTCCGTTCATCCTGAGGCCGAGTCCCACATACAACAACTAGAAGGATGTGCAGCTACGACACACAACTATCCACTGGGGCTTTGGGAAAAATAAAATAAATAAAATCTTTAAAAAAAAAAAAAAAATCTTTTTTAGTGGTTGGCATTGAGGTTTCAGCATCCATTTACAAATAACGAACCTCCTCTGACAAACAACACTATAGCACTTCATGTTGTGCAAGTAGCTCTTCACACACTATTCCTAATTTCCCGCTTCCTGCTTCTTGTCACACACTTGTCATTTTTTTCACTTGTCCATAAGCTTCTCATTACCAAATACATTGTTGTTAGTATCATTTTAAACGAAGTGTCATCTGTTATATTAATTATAAGAAATACAAAGTATATTTTACCTTCATTTTTCTAATTCTATACCTTTATCATTTACATTCTTTCTGATAAATTTTTGAATATTTTATTCACAGTAGTTTTACTCATGACAAATTTCCTCAATTTTTTCTAAGAAAGTCCTTACATCTCCTTTATGTTGAAGAATAATTTTGCTTGACAAAGAATTCTAGGAGAGTGTTTTTCTTTATTTTCAAAACTTTAAATATTTCACTCTACTCTGTTCTTGCTTGCATGGTTTTTGAAATAAAGTCCAATTTAATTCAATTCTTTGTTTCTTTATACATGAGGTGTGTTTCTTCTCTTGCATTTCTCAATATATTCTCTGTCTTTGATTTTTCTCTAATTTCAATGTGATATCTTTCAGTGTGCACTTTTGTAGTTATCATGTTTAGTGTTTTCTGAGCTTCCTGGATGTACAGTTTGCTGGCTATAATTAACTTTAGGATATTTTATTGATTATTACCTCATTTGTTTCTTCTGTTTCTTTCTGTCTTTCTTTCCCTTCACGTATTCCCATTATGTGTATATTTGACCTTCTGTTAAAGAGGGATGTCCTAGGCTTCATGGATAGTGTGTTCTGTCTTTTTTGTTCATTTGTCTTTGCATTAGACTCTGGTGAAATAGATTTTTTGTTTAGTAGAGGCCTTGTTAAGAATAGAATATCTAGGCCGGCCCTGTGGCTTAGTGGTTAAAGTGCGCGCGCTCCGCTGCTGGCGGCCCGGGTTCGGATCCCGGGCGCGCACCGACGCACCGCTTCTCCGGCCATGCTGAGGCTGCGTCCCACATACAGCAACTAGAAGGATGTGCAACTACGACATACAACTATCTACTGGGGCTTTGGGGGAAAAATAAATAAATAAAATCTTTAAAAAAAAAAAAAGAATAGAATATCTGGGGCATATTTCAAAATTATGTATGTCACCAGGCTGTGGCAGCCCTACCCATGAGAATGCTGTAGCTCAGCCCCCACAAAATTGCCCACCCACCAAGCACAGCACAGGTGAGAAAGTGCCCTACCTACTTCAAAGTTGCCCTGCCCATGGAGCACAGCAACCCAAAGGACCCACTAAGCAGTGGCTCAGATGCTTTGTAGGGGCCCCAACCTCCTAGTGCAGCAGCTCAGCCAGTCCCTTGCCTAGTACATTGGCCCCACCAGTGTGAGAGCAACCCACCCACTGAGCACAGACACCCAGCCTATGGTGTGTGACCCTCCCACCCAGTGCAGAGGCACTGCCCATGTGACCACTACCTGCAGAGCAACCGTGACCAGCCCCTGAAAATGCAGAGCAGCCCTATCTGCACAACTTCCAGCATACCGGGTGGGATCAGAAAACAGCTCCTGCTCTGCCCCCAGTGGTAGCAGGTTGAATCTGTGACCAGATACTACCACAAATGCACCAGCAAAGGATCAATTTTTCAAACACTATGAAGAACTACAGTAACACTTAAGAGCAGAAGAAAAATGACAAATCTCCAGAAACCAATCCTGAAGTCACAGAAGTTTACAGTGTAAATGACAGAGAATCCAAACTAGTTGTCATAAAGAAACTCAATGAATTATAAGAATTCTCAAAAAGAGAGTTCAGTGAGCTCAAGAATAAAATTAATAAGCAGAAAGAATACTTAACCAAAGAGATTGAAGCTTTAAAAAGCATCCAAACAGATATTCTGGATATGAAGAATACAATTAATGAGATAAAAATTAACCTAGAAACCATAAAAAATAGAGCTGATATTATGGAGAACAGAATTAGTGAATTAGAGGACAGAAATATAGAAATGCTTCAGGTAGAGGAGGAGAGACAATTAAAATTTTTAAAAAGTGAAGAAATTCTTTGAGAAATATATGACTCAATTGGCAAAAGAAATGTAAGGATTATAGGTATTCCAGAGGGAGAGGAGAGGGAGAAAGGAGCAGAGAGCTTCTTCAAAGAAATAATACCTGAGAACTTCCCAAAACTTGGAATGGAACTGGACTTACAAGTGCACAAAGGTAATAGAACTCCTAATTATATCAATGCCAAAAGACCTTCTCCAAGGCATATAATATTAAAACTGGCAAAAGTCAATGACAAAGAAAAAATATTAATGGCAGCAAGGCAGAAGAAAATAACCTATCAGGAACCCGTATCAGGCTGTCACTGGAGTTCTCAGCAGAAATCTTCCTTACAGGCTAGGAGAGAATGGAATAATATATTCTAAATCCTGAAAGGCAAACTTTCAGCCAAGAATATTCTCTCCACTGAAAATATCCTGCAGATATGAGGGGGAAATAAAAGCTTTCTGAGTTAAACAAAAGCTGAGGGAGTTTATCACCACTAGAGCTCCTTTACAGGAAATGATGAAGGAAGCCCTCCTATCTGTAACAAAAAGAAAAAGGTTTACAAAGCTTTGAGCAAGGAGATAAATAGACAAAGTCAGAAAATTGCAGCTATCAGAACCGGTTAGCAAAAACTTAATTACAACATAAAAGATGAAGGGAAGTAAAGCATCAAAAGTAACTATAAACACTTCAATTTTGTTGCAAACTCACAACACAAAAAAGAATTTGTATCAGTGATGACTCACATGGGGAAGAGAAAAGGGATGGCATCTTCTTAGGCTAATGGAAATAAGGGGCTATGAAAAAATGGAGTATGTCATCTATGAGATCTTTTATACAAACCTCATGGTAACCACTAAACAAGAAGTCAGCACAGCTACAAGTCATAAATAAAGAGAAAATTGAGAAAACCATCACAGAAAACCACCAAACTGCAGTAGCAGTCAGAAATACAAGTGAAAAGAAACATTGGAAATGTAGGAGAAATGGAAAACAAGAGATAAAATGGCAGTATTAAGCCCTCATATATCAATAAGCACTTTAAATGTCTATAGATTGAATTCCCCAATCAAAAGACACAGAATGGCTGGATGGATTAAAAAACAAGACCTAACAATATGCTGCCTCCAAGAAACATATCTCAGCTCTAAAGACAAACATAGGCTCAGACGGAAAGGAGGAAACATGATACTCCAAGCAAATGAAAGCAGGTGTTGCCATATTTACATCAGACAAAGCAGACTTCAAGATACAAAAGACAATGAGAGGCAAAGAGGGGTAGTATATATTGATAAAAGGGATATTCCACCAAGAGAACATAGCACTTAGGAATATATATGCATCTAACACAGGAGCACCAATGTATTTAAAGGAACTATTAACAGACCTAAAGGGAGAAAGTGACAGCAACACAATAACACTAGGGCACCTCAACACCCCACTTACATCAATGGATAGATCATCAGACAAAAAGTCAACAAGGAAACAGTGGCCTTAAATAAAACACTAGACTGGATGGACTTAATAGAAATCTCAGAAATAAAACCACACATCTATTGACATCCCCAATCTTCAACAAAGGAGCCAAGAACATACAAGGGAGAAAGGAAAGTCTCTTCAATAAATGCTGTTGGGAAAACTGGAGAGCCACATGGAAAAGAATGATACTAGACCATTATCTTACACCATACAAAAAAATTAAATGAATTAAAGACCTGAAGGCAAGACCTGAAACCATAAAACTCCTGGAAGAAAATATAGACTTTACTCTGACCTTGGCCTTAGCAGCATCTTTTTGAATATCATGTCTACTCAGGCAAGGGAAACAAAAGAAAAAAATAAATAGGACTACATTAGACCAAAAAGCTTCTTCATGTCAAGGGAATCCATGAACAAAACAAAAAGACAACCCACCAACTGGGAGAAAATATTTGCAAATCACCCATTTCGCAAGGGATTCGTTTTTTTTTTTTTGTGAGGAAGAACAGCCCTGAGCTAACATCCATGCTAATCCTCCTCTTTTTGCTGAGGAAGACCGGCTCTGAGCTAACATCTATTGCCAATCCTCCTTTTTTCCCCCCAAAACCCCAGTAGATAGTTGTATGTCATAGCTGCACATCCTTCCAGCTGCTGTATGTGGGACACGGCCTCAGCATGGCTGGAGAAGTGGTGCGTTGGTGTGCGCCCGGGATCCAAACCCGGGCCGCCAGCAGCAGAGCATACGCACTCAACTGCCAAGCCAGGGGGCCGGCCCTCACAAGGGATTAATTTCCAAAATATATAAAGAATGCATAGAACTCAACAACAAAAAACAACCTGATCAAAAAATGGGCAGAGGATCTGAACAGACATTTTTCCAAAAAAGATATACAGATGGCCAACAGTCACATGAAAAGATGTTGAACATCACTGATGATTAGGGAAATGCAAATCAAAACTACAATGAGATACCACGTTACACCTGTCAGAATGGCTATAATTAACAAGACAGAAAATAACAAATGTTGGATAGGACGTGGAGAAAAGGGAACCCTCATACACTGCTGGAGGGAATGCAAACTGGTGCAGCTACTATGGAAAACAGTACGGAGATTTCTCAAAAAATGAAAATAGAAATACCATATGATCTGGCTATCCCACTACTGGTATTTATCCAAAAACATGACATCAACATTAAAAAGAGATTTATGAACCATTTTGTTCATTGCAGCATTATTGTCAATAGCCAAGTTGTGGAAGCAACCCAAGTGCCCATCAACTGGTCAATGGATAAATAGATGTGGTATGTATATACAATGGAACACTACTCAGCCATAAAAAAAGATGAAATTGTCCCATTTGCAACAACATGGATGGACGTTGAGGGTATTATGTTAAGCAAAATAAGGCAGACAGAGAAAGACAATTATCATATGATTTCACTCATATGTGGAAGATAAACACATGAATAAAGAGAACAGATTAGTGGTTATCAGAGGGGAAAAGGGTGGGGCATTGGGCAAAAGGGGTTAAGGGGCACATATGTATGCTGGTGAATAAAAACTAGTCTCTTGGTGGTGAGCATGATGTAGTCTATACAGAAATTGGTATGTAATAACGCACACCTGAAATTACACAATGGTATACACCAATATGATCTGAATAAAATAATTTAAAAGTAAGAGAAAAAATACTGTGTTTTCTCTTTCTCATTTTTGGAGATAGTCATTCACCCTGTGACCTCCTGGCTCTCATGGATCTGAGAAGAGTTGTTCAAGTTTGTTCATTTTCTTCCTGTGAGAGCAAAGATGACAGCTTCTAAGCTCTGTAAGTGTCAGGTTAGAAGTTGGCAGGGCATCATCTAGAGTGACTGGTGAGGAAACACTTCCTCTTGAAATTGGAGCATGGAGATTTTATGTTCTTTTTGGGAGGAAACCTCTATTGAATCCTTTACATTTTCTATAATCATGGCCAAATTGACCATCAAACCTTTGTGGACTTCAGTGAACTCCTTTGCTATCTGCAGCTCTTAACCTGTCCCCAAGGGCAACAAGGCCCTAGGTACGCTGTGTTAGGAGTTGACTGGAAAGAGCTCTTATGGTATATTTTTGTCTTACCTGAAATTGGTTGTAAATAACTTTAAGCACATGAGTATAGGGATTTTACAGCCTAAGTTGTTATGTCTTCCTCCTTTTGTCTGAACTCTAAGTTCCAAATAACTTTCTAACCTCATCTAATCATACAGGGATAGAAAGGAAGAACTGAGTTTTTGATAAATATTGTACAAGTTAAAAGCAATGCTTCCCCACAAGAATATTTACACTCAGCCAGCTGCATCTGATCCCTTGTAATGGCCAGGAATACTTTAGGACAATATGGCTAGCTGGGCTTTGTTCAAAATTTGATTTCTAGAGACCTCTTGGATTCTCTGTTTGTTGATGGGACTAGACAAAAAAAGCTTCCTGTTCTTCACTATGTTTTATTTATTTATTTTTTGTGTGAGGAAGATCAGCCCTGAGCTAACATCCGATGCCAATCCTCCTCTTTGTTGCTGAGGAAGATTGGCCTGGTCTAACATCCATGCCCATCTTCCTCTACTTTATGTGGGATGCCGCCACAGCATGGCTTGACTGGGGTGCATCAGTGCATGCCTGGGATTCGAACCTGCGAACCCCGGGCTGCCGCAGTGAAGTGCCCACACTTAACCACTGCGCCACTGACTGGCCCCCTTCGCTATGTTTTTGTTCTCATTGAAACCTCTTGCAGATTTGACCCTTTGCCTAATGGAGTGCTGTAACTGGTGGGTAAAAAGGAAGATGAAAGAATTTTTCTCACAAGGAACCATCGGTTTTAAAGATTTTTTATTTATTTTTTGCCCCCAAAGCCCCAGTAGATAGTTGTATGTCACAGCTGCACATCCTTCTAGTTGCTGTATGTGGGACTCGGCCTCAGGATGGACAGAGAAGTGGTGCCTCGATGCACACCCGGGATCCGAACCCGGGCCGCCAGCATCGCAGCGCGCGCACTTAACCACCAAGCCACAGGGCCGGCCCGGAACCATCGGTTTTAAAATATTTGTTTCATATGTATGGCATTTCTGTGATTTCCCAACATGCTCTAGACCCTGCCGTTGCAGAGAAATATGATGTATTGTGATTTCAGTAAAAACGTGTAAATAATTTCTATGTGTTCATGATGCTGTTAAATTGATGAGGAAGTGTGTACAGAAAAACTGAGTTTCTGATGATTGCAACATAGAATAAATGTCTGGAGATGACAGAATCATACATAACCTTCCTACAAATGGAGTATGGATGTCCAGTGCTTTTAGTCTTATGCATCGTACTCTATGCATATTTGTGATGTTTTAGGACTCAGTGGCCATGGAGGATGTGGCTGTGAACTTCACCTCGGAGGAGTGGGCTTTACTGAATCCTTCACAGAGGAAACTCTACAGAGATGTGATGTCAGAAATCTTCAGGAACCTGGCCTCAATAGGTAAGAATGAGAACAATCCTTCCCTTCATCAAGTAGAGAACAAGTGTTTCTTGCCCATCAACATTCTTCTAAGGTGTAGAATATGGAAAGGGGGGGTGTTGGTATATAAATTATAAATGGTCATAGTTCAACATGGGCTTAGAATCTAAAAATTTTCTATAATTTCTAATACTTTGGAATCAACTTTCTGGGTCTGCATTTCAGAAAAAACATGGGAAGATCATGATATTGAAGATCAGTACAAAAACCAGGGGCGAAAACTAAGGTGAGTCACACTCACAATAGAAAACAGTGTCTCAAGTGAGAATCATGGTATATTATGAAATTTTCAAAAGAAGCAAACAAAACAGATAACCCTTGCTTCAAATTTAGCTAGTTTTAGAAAATTTCCATCAAATGTACTTTCTGTAATTTGATGTAGAGATTCAGTTTTTGCAAAAGAGTTCACTTGGACATAGTATTAATAAACACTATATAGGAATATCACGGGATAGTAACAAAGGTGAAGTCCTCTTGCAGAACATTCAGTATATTCAATTTCAGAGAATTCAGGAAAGAAAACCTAAACTATTTATATAAATCAGAATAAATATAACAAATATAAAATCATTAATAAAGAAATCAATAATGTGCTTCTCATTTTTTACAGAAGTGATGTGGTAGAGAGACTCCGTGAAAGTGAAGAGGGTAGTCAGTGTGGAGAAAAAATCAGTGTTATTCCAAATCTCAATCTGAACAGGAAAACTACAGGAGAAAAAACATGTGAATGCAGTGCATGTGGAAAAGTCTTCACGCATTATTCATCCCTTAATAGACACATTAGATGCCATAGTGAACACAAATCATATGACTATCAAAAACATGGAGAGAAGCCATATAACTGTAAGGAATGTGGGAAAGCCTTCTGTTTCCCCAGTTTTCTTCAAAGACACGAAAGGATTCACACTGGAGAGAAACCGTTTGAATGTACAATATGTGGTAAAGCCTTCAGGTTTTCTGGTTATGTTCAAGTACATGAAAGAACTCATACTGGAGAGAAATCCTATGAATGTAAAAAATGCAGTAAAGCCTTTAGTTTTCCCCGTTCTCTTCAAATACATGAAAAAACTCACACTGAAGGGAAGCCTTTTGAATGTAAAATATGTGGTAAAGGCTTCAGTTTTTCCAGTAATGCTCAAGTACATGAAAGAACTCATACTGGAGAGAAACCCTATGAATGTAAAAAATGCAATAAAGCATTCACTTCTTCCAGTTCTCTTCGAATACATGAAAGAGTTCATACTGGAGAGAAACCCTATGAATGTAAGGAATGTGGGAAAACTTTTATAAATCCCTCAGGCCTTCGATCACACATGTTCTTTCACACTGGAGATGGACCTTATAAGTGTAAGGAATGTGAGAAAGCATTCATTTCTCCCAGTGCATTTCGAATACATGAAAGGAGTCACACTAGAGAGAAACCATATGAATGTAAAGAATGCAGTAAAGCCTTCAGTTATATCAGTTCTCTTCAGATACATGAAAGAACTCATACTGGAGAGAAACCCTATGAATGTAAAATATGTGGCAAAGCCTTCAGGTTTTCCAGTAATGTTAAAAAACATGAAAGAACTCATACTGGAGAGAAATCCTATGAATATAAAACATGCGGTAAAGCATTCAGTTCTTCCAGTTCTCTTCAGGCACATGAAAGAAGTCATACAGGATGGAAACCCTATGAATGTAAAAAATGCAGTAAAGCATTCACTTCTTCTTATTATCTTCAAATACACGAAAGAACTCATACTGGAGAGAAACCGTATAAATGTAAAATATGTGGTAAAGCTTTCAGGTTTTCCAGTAATGTTCAAGTGCATGAAAGAACTCATACTGGAGAGAAACCCTATGAATGTGAAAAATGCAGTAAAGCCTTCAGTTTTCCCAGTTCTCTTCAAATCCATGAAAGAACTCACATTGAAGGGAAGCCTTTTGAATGTAAAGTATGTGGTAAAGGCTTCAGTTTTTCCAGTAATGTTCAAGTACATGAAAGAACTCATACTGGAGAGAAACCCTATGAATGTAAAAAATGCAATAAAGCATTCACTTCTTCTAGTTCTCTTCAAATACATGAAAGAATTCATACTGGAGAGAAACCCTATGAATGTAAGGAATGTGGGAAAACTTTTATAAATCCCTCTGGCCTTCGATCGCATATGTTCTTTCACACTGGAGATGGACCTTATAAGTGTAAAGAATGTGAGAAGGCATTCCTTTCTCCTAGTGCATTTCGAATACATGAAAGGAGTCACACTGGAGAGAAACCCTATAAATGTAAAGAATGCAATAAAGCATTCAGTTGTACAAGTTCTCTTAAAACACATGAAAGAACTCATACTGGAGAGAAACCCTATGAATGTAAAATATGTGGTAAAGCCTTCAGGTTTTCCAGTAATGTTAAAAACCATGAAAGAACTCATACTGGAGAGAAATCCTATGTATATAAAAAATGCAGTAATGCATTCAAGTCTTCCAGTTCTCTTCAAACACATGAAAGAAGTCATGCAGGATGGAAACCCAAATAATGTCAAAAATGCAGTAAAGCATTCACTTTTCCCGATTATTGTCAAATACATGAAAGAACTCATACTGGAGAGGAATCCCATGAATGTAAAAAAATGAAGTAAAGCATTCACTACTCTCAGATCAGTTTGAACACGAGAGAATTCACACTGGAGCAAAACCATATGAATGTCAAGAAAATGGGAAAGCCCGTATTTCTCATGAAAACTTTTGAGGATATGGGAGAAGGCACACTAGAGGAAAAATATAAATGTGGGAAAGCCTTTTGTCATCTCAGTTCTTTTTGAAGGCATGAAAGGACTCGCTTGATAAACTCCTCTCAAATGTAAACAGCATGGGAAACACTTCAGTTGACCTATATCCTTCTACGTGAAACTCCCACCACAAAGAAATATAAATATATATAATATGGGAAAGCTTGATGGGAATTAATTGGTGTATGGTGTTCTAGAAAATTTTCAACATGAAAGGCTTGTTATAAAATTTGTAAATATATTGTGTTTACCACGGCTCTTTCTTAAAATGCAGCATTGGATTGTGAATTTCTGTTAATTACCTTTGGAAATGATTATTGAGGTAAGATAATTCTGTAAGTCATCCTTCATCAACATTACATAAAGGTTACTAGGTAGTGGCTCAGTTAATAATATTTTCTCATTAACTTTTTATAATGTTTAATTGTTCTGTGTTGAGATGTCATTGAAAAATGACTGTATTTCTCAGGATTTTCTTACTGGCCTTGTATTGCAGTTCCTGGATATGACTAATGCATTATATATACTGTTCCTTTCTTTTAGAAAGCTCCCTTTTTGGGCTGGTGGGTATAAGAGTCTGTTTCTATTTGCTATACTGTTAAAAATTTGGAATAAATTTTTGTATGTGGCAAGTTTATCAAACAGTATACTTTCCTATAAATTCTTATATTTATATTTGGGCCTTTCCTCTTTGTCCTTCCTTCTGACTGGTATTTGGTGAATAGACTTTGAATTAAGTAGATGCCTGTGATAGGATAACAAAATCTAGAGCTGGACACATCACCCTGTGTTGTGTTATGTCAATAAGGGTAATATTAAGAACTAGATCTTTAAGAATCCATCCCCTTTATGGTTCCTTGTTGGAATTCACCAATAGCCTCACTTGCATGAGATTTGGAAGGGAGAAGCAAACAAGGCATTAGGCAGATTTTGGAGCCACCATCTAGGGAGAGACACAGTTACATAGGAGCTTCAAGGAAACCATCTTCCATCCCATTTTCTGGATTCTTTGCCCTTCTAGTCAAGAGTATCTTGAAAACCACCACCAGCTGTTTGGATTCCATTTTTTTATAGGTGTATTCTCCACTGATGTTTTCAGAAGTTTCACATCAAAGATCCATTACAGTCAGGATTTTTTCTGTAAGTCCTCTTGTGTCCACCAGGAAACTAATTCAGTTTTGTGGTTGGGAGTATTCTCTGATTCTTCCTTAGGTGATACATGTAGAAGGTCTAATTTGTATAGAAAACACCTTGTGCTCTTAATAGTGCTAGTGAGCATGTTTTCACGATTTACCATGTCATGTACAATGGGGCATAAAAAGAAGGACCTGGGAGTTTCTCTGCTGCATTGTGCAACAGCTGCCTTGACTCAATTCTTCCACGTGAGAACAATCATCTTGCTCGTGTCAGGAAGACTGTGTGTGTTTCCTGTTATCTGTAGCTGAAAATATTCCCTCAGTATGTTTTCAATAATGTTTGATTGTATGTCACTGAAATTATGTGCATTTCCTTGTAAAATGAAAAATTCTGTAGTTGTTTCATTGATATTTTTATCAACTGTTCTAATCCATAGTATGCTGATGTGATTTTCATTTCCTCAGGATATATTAAAATCCATTTTAATTGTGGGTTTTCAGATATACTTTGCAGTTTTCTTTATTTAATCATTATACATTATGAGTCAATTTTATCACGTGGATACAAATTCAGGTAGATTTTCCTCAAACTGCATTTTTTATTCTTTTACAGTTACAGTTTTTGTCATGAAACTAATTTCTCATTCATTCTTCACCCAAAACTTAAAACTCATGGTTTTTACAGTGCCCACTTGCCAGTGACCTCAGGAGTGCACCTGTAGCAAAGAGAGGGGTGTAATGAATTCTAGTAAAAATGACCACAGACCATAAAGGACTGAGATATAACCATAACAGGGTGCTCAGAAGGATTTCTTACAAGGTTTTAGCATGTGTTTGTTGATTTGATTGCTAGTCAAGGAGAAAAGTCATTTTCTGTATTGAATGCTGTGAGGAGGTATACTTCACTCTTTGGTAAACATTTATCTTTGGGAAATATAATCATTGTTTTCTAGAAGGCAAAAACAATTTAGTGGAGCTGAAGTTAACTCGTAAGAATTTCCCATTAGTCATTTTATGTATTTTAGTAAGGAGCCACCATTAGTCATTTTTATGAGTGGAATTTTATTTTTATTTTTATTTTTTTTAAAGATTTTATTTATTTATTCCCCCCCCCCACCAAAGCCCCAGTAGATAGTTGTATGTCATAGCTGCACATCCTTCTAGTTGCTGTATGTGGGACACGGCCTCAGTGTGGCCGGAGAAGCGGTGCATCGGTGCGTGCCCAGGATCTGAACCCGGGCCACCAGCAGTGGAGCGCACGCACTTAACCACTAAGCCACGGGGCCAGCCCTATGAGTGGAATTTTATCTTTTACCATTTTACTGACATGGTTACAAAATATTTTTAGTTTTGTCTTGGTGACTGTGTACTTTCGATGAGGGAGGTTTGTGACATTTTTCTCTTCAGCAGGATGAGACTTGGCCTTGCAGTGACTGCAGGCAGCTCCCAGTCCTATGGGACAGCTTTTGCCTTTCCTGCTTATTATCAAAACATTGATTTATTTCCTATGGTGTATTAGACACTGTTTACTATAAAATACCTCAGTTAAAATATGTAAATTCAGTTCTAAATATAGTATGCAATATTTCTAATATCTCCTTTATGACTCAACTAAGGCCTTTGAGTTTAGGTAAATTGTGAGACAATACAAACCTAGCAAGGGAGTGAGACGGGGACCACTGTGCCAGTCAAGACTTTTTTCCTCAGAGACTATGCTCCTGATGGTAATGTTTCAAGATCCGTCACACATCATGCACTATAGAGGCAATATACCCAGTGTAGCACATACAAGGCCCAGTAGGATTTGGATATAGTGGCATGAAACAGACTGCAGTCCTGGTGCTTATATGGTTGTGGGAAAAGAGATGATTAATAAATGGTAAAGCTTTGTCTGATAAGATGGAAATAAGAGCTTTGAATAAAAGTAAACAATATGAGCTAATAGGAAGACTGTGATGTGTATACATCTGTTCTGTGAGGGTAGGAGTGAGGATGTCATTATTATTGTTATCTGGGACTTGACACTTCCTATTGATTTAAGCCACAAGAATTTGTGGTATATTTTTGTTTTTAATGTCATTTGAGAGGATTTTTATTTTACCTTTATTTAAAATGTGATAGTCTGGCATTTTCTGTTGCTGCTGTACAGACTGAGTGTGAACCATATACCCCATGAAACCATGGAGTTCCTCCCATTTAAAGAAACAGTCACATTCATCTGCACTGCTCTAGCTCATCCCGAGGGTATTCTATGAGTAGAGTGATCTCTATGAAACCAAGGAATAATGAGGTGAGCTGCAGAGAGAGGGTATCATTTTGAGTAATATCCTAATTGAGTATAAAAGGAGAAATTGGAAAGTGTCTTTTTATCCCAAGAGTGTCTTTTATCCCAGCTCAAGAGTAGCTGGAATTGCTTAACTTCAGTGATCCACAAAGCCCTGCTGTCAACTTTGCTGTTCACAGGTTTCACTTCCATATGGCTAGACATTCAGCACATGTTGTGGAAATGTGAGAAACAGCAGTAACAGCTACAAGGTTTAATAAAGAGCAAAAGAAAGCGTTAATCTTTTCCATTTTTTCAGTGTTAACTTACATATTGGAGGGGTTTCATTCAAATGGGTACCACGGAAGTGTTCTTGGTGATGGCATGTTTTCCATCTTTTGATGGCAGTATTAGTATACATTTGTGAAAATTCTCAAGTTTATATAAAATATATATTTATATAATTAATAGAAAATGAATAACTGAATCAGTTTCATATGCTCGGAGAATGTTAAAATCTCCTGAACCTTGATTTTTATGCATTCAACACTTCTTTCTAGCACTGTGAGATCCTTCTTAGGAAGAATGAAATGACTCAGCAAGAAGGATTCAGTCCTCAACAGCTCTTGGTTGCAACCCTGTCTTAATCAAGAAAACAGCCTGTAGGATTGCATCTGCCCTCACCTCACACTCATCACAAGGAGTGAAGTGAAAAGGCTCCCAGAATCTGTCTTTGAGTTGAAATGAGGTGCATGGGCAGGTCTTTAGAAATACTGTGGTTCTGAAACATAAAAATGTTTCCCAGGTGGGGTCTGTCTGGGGACACCCTCTTTTATGTGCATCAGCATCATTTCTTACCATTATTATCCACAGACCATTACCAGCTGTTCATTTCCCAACTCAAACCTACTCTGTGCCTGCTTACTTGGAAATATCTTTAGAATTCCACACATGTTCCCTTCTGGAAAATCTCTCTGAAGTGACACAAGGGGGCAGTGAGCTCAGGGTGACAGAAGCAGCGGTAGAAATCATGTCATGAGCACATTCTCTCAGCCACAGCAACCACAAACATCATATAATTATCAGATCTGCTTATTTACTTATTCATACAACACTTAGAAGTAGACAGACTTTGGGCAACAAATGGCTCTAGACTTTTTTGAAATTGCAGCCCTTCCATTAGTGTCTCCCTTCACACACCCCTTTACCATAGAGACTTTAGCAGCCTCCCATTATGCATACAAGAGTCTCTAAACCTCTCAGTGGACATGTTGCCCAAGTCATTCTTGTACCAGAAACTATTCTCCTCATCCAGTGCAGCACAAAGTTAGAGAAGCCACTGCTGGCAACTGACATACTATTTTTGTAAGTGGGAGCCCTCCCAGGGCATGAGTTGATGATCTTCCACAGCCAGCACCCATTTTGCCTCGGCTCATGAAGGCAGGACCCATCAGGCTTGTTAACTAGAGTACTTCTCATTAAAGAGATGGGTACTAACAGGATGGAGCCCAAAATGGCTCTTCTGGTATACCACATCTACAGGAGGAAGTGTAGATGTTTCATTCTGGAGGAGGTGATCTTTTTAGACACATTGGCCACTTTGGGAGTGACTTGGGAGCACGTGAATGACCAGGGAGAGCATATACTTTATGAACAGTATCCTCCACCAAACCTGATGGGGTCCACTGGATCTACGGCAGAGTTGCTGTGTTCCTCCTCTAGATCAAATAGGCCACTCCTGAGCAAAGACTGGATCAGATTGATTAGTCAAACTCCACGTAATCATGTTAGCAATAGAGAATTCCCTAGATAAGAAAGAAATGGTGACTCAGTCTTCAGAATTCCTGTGTGGGAGGAGCTGTGGTCTGTGGATTCCCCACTGCCTCCTTTCTGCCCTGGGGGCACCTGTTTTCTCTTGAGTTTTCCAAACTTTTGGGGAGCAGCGTCTCAAATCCATGACCCTGTCCTCCCAGCCTAGCTCTTCTTAGGACTGACAATAAGTCTCTTAATTTCCAGATCCCTCCCTACCTTCCCAAGCCAACTTCCCATCTCCAATTCACTGCATCATTATCAACTATTCATTCTCTCTGGTGTATCAAAGAGACCTAGTATTTTAACTGTTTATTATTCCCCAGCACCATGGATGGCTCTTTTTTAAAGATTATATTTGTCTGGATATTTTATATTAGAAGTCATCATAAAATAACCACTTGGAACTATGTTGCATAAAATACTCGTGCCTCTTCCCCCAAGATCTTTCTGGGCACAGACATCCTCTGGGAAGTCCTTTGGGTGGAGGTTCCTCTTGAGAAACTTTCCTGGGTGATCTGTCAGTCTTGCCCCTTGTTTGTGACCTTGAAAAGATATACTCACTTTTTTAAGTCTCTGTTTTTCAATAGGGTTAAAAGGTATTTAATCAGTAGAGTTTGAAAGACAGTATAAAATATTTCCAAACTAGCAAGGAAGAGGTGAATTACAAAAAACAAAATATTCCTGTATTACATTCCATTTGCTAAGAATTCGGACTTCACTCTTTCTTCCCCTGAATGTGTGTAGTAAGTTTCTGAGGTCTGTGTTTACTTTTGGGTGTTTTCAAATGAAATTCCAGGGCTTAGACATGCAGACCACAAGTGTGCAAGTATGATTAATTATTTACAAACCAAATTCTTGCCATGGAAATAATAATTAACATCTTTTTTTCCGAAAGAAATAGATATTTGGGATTTTCTGGTTGAACTAGTAAAAGTACCTTACATTTTTCTTCCCTCCTTTTCACATAAAGGATGGGTTTTAAGTGATTTTGCTGGATTGTTCAAACACCAAGTTTGTCTTATTTAAAATATCGATGGTGTTTCAAAGAAACTCCAGAGGGGAGCAGACCCTGTAGTCATTGACCCAAGCTAAGGCCCCCTTGGGCCTGCACAGGGAAGGACTTGAAGGCCCAGTTGTTGGTCCTGGGGAGCCTCTCCCTGCAGGTGTCCTACTGCTCACACCCCCCATGGAAGGAGCCTCTATACTGAGAGGAGCTGCAGAGCCCTGGAAAGCTGGGGGTGCACGTGCACATGGGGGTGGGGAGTGATGCCCTTTCTGAGGTTGTGGTCATGGTTCCTTAGGCCTGGACATTTATTGACATATTATGTTTGAGTTTGGCATCCACACTGTAGGTGCTCTGAGAGTGTCATTTGTGCACAGTGAGAAGTCTGTGAAGATCAGATATTCTGTCTCCTGGACAAAGGGTTTATGAATTTGGGTGTTCATTTGGGTCAGAACATTAAATTGTATCAGGCTGGGAGTTTCCTCACTTGTGAGAAGGGAAGCCTGGGGGAGGCAGTGCTTCCATGCTCACAGGAGAGGGGAGGGCGTGTGGAGCCCCCAGAGTTCATCCCTGTGGCTGCTCCAGTGTGTCTACCCTCCTTCACCAGGGACTGACCCACTCCAGGGGTTCTGTCTCAAACGAGGGTGTATAGACCCCAAGTCTAGGAATATGGTCACCTTTCTGGACGTGGGTTTTCCTTCTGAACTGTAGGCAAGCAGGCTGCTTCTATGAGCTGATTTGAATATTCATGTTTCTGTCTTTGGATTCCTTTATCATTTGAAGATTGTAGCCCTTTGATTCCAGTTTCCATTAGCACTTGGATTCTTAAAATATAAGTTGATTGAGAGATACGATATAAGGCAAGAAAATTGTGGAACCAAATAGAATGTCAGTTTTATTAAACAAGAGAACCTCAAGATGTGAGATGGGTGTATTTAAATTCTCAGGTGCTTTTTCCATTTTTAAGTCAGCTTTTATAGTGTCTGTCCCTAGAGAACTTTGACATTTGAAAGTATAGTATTTGTAAGTCAGATGAATACCTATTTTAATGGATGTGAAGAAAAGCAATTGAATTTATTTCATTGATATGAGCAAAACACTTCAAAGCTTATGGGAATCTGAAATTCTCAGTCCAGTTCAGTGTTAAATTTGAAACCCTGAATGCATTATAGTATGCTACCAATTCCTGAAAATATCCCTAGTGTGAAATATAGTGGAGAGACAAACTGTAATGCCCCTGTCCTTTTAGTTAGAAAGAAATATGTAAATTTTTATTGTCTGCAGTTTCATAAACATTAGTGTTGAAAGGAATAAACTTTTCAGTGCTTTCCTATGTAGAGAAGTTAATATGAAATTAATTTTACAATGCAAAAATTAGAAATAATGATCAAGCATAGGAAAATATGGTGTATATAAATTTATCTCCTTATTTAAAATGAATAATGTATAGGAAGTTTCAAAAAACTTCCTAAAAGAGGAAACTAACTTAAGGAGACTCCCTGCCTGCACGTCCTGCCCCACTCCTCTGCTCTCACTCCAGCCCCCCTCAAAGGACCAGTTTTGATCACTGCTTCATCACCCTCTTAGTGTTTCTTTATATAAAAACAAGCCAGTGTGAATTTCTATTTTGCTTACCCGTTTGTTGTTGTAATTGTTAACCACACCAGGTTTGTTTTGCCCACTGCACTATTATGCCAATCACCATCATAATCAGTTTGCAAAGAGTAAGGATTTAATCACAAGGCAGCCAAGTGAGGAGGTGGGAGAATCAATCTCAGATCCGTGTCCCTATAAATCAGGACTCAGTGATATTTATGGGATAGGTGGCAAGGTGGTCTGAAGTCTGGGAATAGATGACTGGAGGTAAGGAGAAGGGAGGTAACTGATGATCTGTGCAAGTGTAGTCAAGCTTCATTCCTCTTCATAGGATGCATATTCACAAAATGGCAGAAATACTATGATCTAAGCGTGAAGATTATAGCTCCTTGACGTCAAAAAGGTCACTTGTCCAGCATTTGCACAGGCCCAGTTGATGGGTTGGTGGTCTCAACTGGCCTGAACAGGACAAGGGGTCTCAGTCGCTGAAAACCACTCTTAATTACTCTGTTGATAAGGGTCAGTTGAACTGGTCCTGCAGGGCCTGTGGTTATATAATGAGTATCCAGGGTCCACATATTTGGTGTTTGGCTTCTGAACACTTAAGCCTCACCCCTCCCTTTCCCCTAGGCCTTCTTGTCTGGACGGGCTGATGAGAAAGCCTGGAGGCTC